>NC_092790.1:7183824-7483824 GCF_047496795.1 Chiloscyllium punctatum
TCTCCCTCCCCTCTCTCGCCCTCCCCACTCTCACCATCCGCTCTACCACCCTCCCCTCTCTGGCCCTCACCTCTCTCCATCCCCTCTCACTCTCCCTCCAATCTCTCTCACCCTCCCCTCCATTCTCTCGCTCTCCCCTCTCACTCTCCCTCCCCTCTCTCACCCTCCTCTCACTCTCCCCCCTCTCCTTCCCGTCTCCATCCCACCCCCTCTCTCCCCTCTCACTCTCGCTCTCCACTCTCTACCTCCCTCCTCCCTCCCTCCTGTCTCTCACCCTCTCCTCTCACTCTCCCTCCCTCTCTCCCTCCCCTCTCACTCTCCCTCCACTCTCTCTCCCTCGCCTCTCTCGCCCTCCCCACTCTTGCCATCTGCTCTATCACCCTCCCCTCTCTCCCTCCCCTCTCACTCTCCCTCCCCCTCACTCACCCTCCCCCTCACTGTCCTTCCCCTTTCTCTCGCCCTCTCCTCACCTCTCTCGCCCTTCCCCGACCTCCCCCCTCGCTCTCCCCCTCTCTCTCTATCCCCTCTCCCTCACGCTCCCCTCTCACTCTCCCTCCCCTCTTACTCACCTTCCCCTCTTATTCTCCCTCCCCTCTCACTCTCCCTCCCCTCTCTCTCCCTCCCCCTCACTGTCCTTCCCCCCTCTCTCGCCCTCCCCTCCCCCCTCTCGCCCTCCCCCTCTCTCTCTATCCCCTCTCCCTCACGCTCCCCTCTCACTCTCCCTCCCCTCTTACTCACCTTCCCCTCTCATTCTCCCTCCCCTCTCACTCTCCCTCCCCTCTCACTCTCCCTCCCCTCTCTCTCCCTCCCCCTCACTGTCCTTCCCCCTCTCTCGCCCTCCCCTCCCCCCTCTCGCCCTCCCCCTCTCTCGCCCTCCCCTCTCACTCTCTCTCCCCTCTCACACTCCCTTCCCTCTTACTCACCCTCCCCTCTCTTTCTCCATCCCCTCTCACTCTCCCTACCCTGTCACTCTCCCTCCACTCTCTCCCACTCCCCTCTCTCTCCATCCCCTCTCTCGCCCTCCCCTCTTACTCTCCCTCCCCTCTTACTCTCCCTCCCCCTCACCCTCCCTCTCCTCTCACTCTCTCTCCCCTCTCTTTCTCGCTCTTCTCTCACTCTCCCTCCCCTCTCTCACCCTCCCCTCTCACTCTCCCTCCCCTTACTCTCCCTTCCCTCTTACTCTCCCTCCCCTCTCACTCTCCCTCCCCTCTCTCTCACCCTCCGCTCTCTTTCTCCCTCCCCCTCTCTCGCCCTCCCCCCTCTCACCCTCACCCCTGCCCTCCCCTCTATCTCGCCCTCCCCTCTCTCTTTCGCCTCCCCTCACTCTCGCCTTCCCCTCCACTCTCTCTCCCTCCTTTCTCTCTCCCTCTGCTCTCTCCTGCCCTCCCCTCTCACTCTCCCTCCCCTCTCACTCTTCCTCCCCTCTCACCCACTCCCCTCTCTCTCCCTCCCCTCTTTCGCCCTCCCCTCTCACTCTCCATCCCCTCTCACTCTCCCTCCCCTTAATCTCCCTCCCCTCTCACTCTCCCTCCCCTCTCCCTGTCCCTCCCCTCTCTCTCCATCCCCTCTCTCGCCCTCCCCTCTTACTCTCCCTCCCATCTTACTCTCCCTCCCCCTCACTCTCCCGCCCCCTCTCTCACCCTCCACTCCCTCGGCCTCCCCTCTCTCTCTCCCACCCTCTCTCTCTCCCCCATCCTCTCCCTCCCCTGTCTCTCTCCCCAGCCCTCTCTCTGCCCATCTCACTCTCTCCCCCCGTCTTCTCCCTTCTCTCTACCCCCTCTCTCTATGCCCCTCCCTCTATGCCCCTTTCTCTACCCCACTCTCTCCTCACCCTCTCTCTAACCCCCTCTCTCTACCCTCTTCTCTCTACCCCCACTCCTCTCTCACGCCCTCCTGTCCCCTCCACTCTCCCCCTCCTCTCTCCTTCCTCCTCTCTTTCTTCCTCTCTGTCCCCCCTCTCTCTCCCCTCCTCTTTCTTCCCTCCTCTCTCTCCCACTCTCTCTCCCCTCTCGCTCATTTCCCTCTCCCTTTATCTGCTCTCTCTTCCCTCTCTCTCTCCGCGCTCTCTCCCCTTTCTCTCTCCCCTCTCTCTCCTTCCCCTCTTTCTCTCCCCCACTTTCTCTCTCCGCACTCTCTCTACCCACTCTCTCTGGCCACTCTCTCTCCCCTGCTCTCTCTCCCCTCTCTCCCCCTCTCTTCCACCCTTTTCCCCTCTCTCTCACCCTCACTCTCTCACCCCTCTCTCTCGCCCCTCTTTATTATCTCTTCTTTGTCTCTCTCTCTCTCTCTCTCCCCCTCTCACCCTATTTCTCTCTTGCTCTCTCTCTCCCTGTTCCTTCACTCTCTCTCCACCTTCTCTTACTCTCGATCCCCTGAATTCCGTTTCTCTCTCTCTCCCCACCTCCCATCGTTTCTCTTTGACTGAATCTCTCTCCCACCCTGCCTCTCGATCTGACATAGTCCGATCTCCCTGGTCCTTCCCTCTTCCTCTGACCCAGAGACTGGGGGTGGTGTTGAGGCTGCGTGTGGGGGGTGGGGGTGATACGATAGAGAGATGCGGGATGTAGGAGTTCGGGGAAAATGGGGGTAGAGACGGAATTGCAGGAGGGAGACAGAGACGGCAGGAGAGAGAGAGAGTGAGGGTGAGGGGGAGAGAGAAGAATGGAGGCAGGTGGAGAAATTCATGTTGGGGGTGTGAGAGAGAGGGGAGAGTGAGGCAGAAAGAATAGTGGAGGCAGGTGGAGAAACCAGGGTTGGGGGGGATGTCTGAGAGGGGACCAGGGAGAGTGAAAGGGAGAGGTGGTGAGAAAGAGACAGTGTGCAGAAAGAGAGGGAGAGAATTGAGGAGGAAAAGTGGGGGTGAGGAAATGGGGAGTCCAGGCTGCAGTGTGGGGACAGAGGGAGTTAAACCCAGCTCCTGAGCTCAGGGCGCGGTGCCCTCCCCTTCCCTGAGGACCAGGACTTGGGGCTGAGTCTGTCTCTCTCCAGCTCAGCTTCTCCAACACAAAGACACACAACAACATCGGTCACTCTGCTGCTCGGCACGATTTAATCAACATTTTTATTGGTTACAAATGGAAGTGATGGATACAGTCAGTGGGATGGTGCCTTTTCTCACTGGCCCCTGAGTTGTGAGAAACATTGAAATATTTCCCTGTAACCCCCCTGGGGGATAAGGATGGACAAACCAGCGCTACCCTCAGTCTGTTACCATAGCGACAGGCTGCTCCATCGCTGAAACACTGAACTGAAATGAGAAAATCCCGGATGGATTGATTAATGAGGGAATTTGATGGATGGATGGATTTGGGTGAAGGGATATTTCAGCACATTCTTCAGCTGCTGCCTGAACTTAGTCTGGGTCACGGCATAAATCGCGGTGTTTGTGCAGCAACTGAGGAGCTGCAGCATGAAGCCCAATTCCTGCACAAAGAAATGGAGATACACAGACCCATACCCAATCCACCACATCCGGAACCATATAGAATACAGCATTAACGTTGACCATAACAGGATGAAATTGGCCGAGATCACAAACAGTAAAATGATGGATTTTTTTCGGTTTCTCATTTCAGTGTCAGACTGAGCGTCCCCATTGGTGTGAGCGCGGAGTCTCCTGCGGGCTCTGCTGGTCACTAAAATGTGTCTGACGGTGAGAACATTGAGCAGCAGAATCAGGAGAAATGGGACACACGGGGTTAGAATGTGGTGGAGGGACTCGATTGTGACCCAGACAATGGAGAAGAGAACAGCGTCTGTTTCATCACAAAACCAGTGGACGTTCACCAGCCGATACCGAGACTCGAGCATAAAATACCAGGAAATGTTCTTTAAACAGCTCAGCACAGTCACTGCTCCCAGAACCACAGCCGCCGTTTTCTCACTGCAATATTTACTTTTCAGCTTCTGGCAACAAATGGCCACAAACCGATCAAAGGTGAAAGTGACGGTGAACCAGACAGAGCAGTCAGTGGCTGCATAAAGCAGGACGGCATGGATATTACACACGGGGACGGAGTACTCCAGGAAATAAAACTGTTCCCAATAAACAATGGGAATGTGTCTCAGGATCAGGTCGAGGATAATGACCAGGAGATCCGCCGCTGCCATGGCCCCCAGGTAACGTCTGACACATGGAGACAATCCACAATCTTTATAAAGCAGGACGTAGATGGTCACTACGTTAACTGTGAGGAAGAAAACAAACCCATTATCCATCAGCCTGGAGGCAAAGGGACCCGTTTGATATTCCCACACACTCGATCACTCGAGAGCAGACACAGGTCACTCCTTCCCAGTTCCTAATACGGAAAGTGGGAACGTTGCTGTCCTGAAGGATTCTCTCCCAGTTTCCTGAAGACAAACGGAGTTTGGGAATTCCTGTATTTTGGTCTAAATTGTGGTCGATCCTGTGTCTTGGAGAAAGGTAAACGCAGGGAAAACGTATTCACCCCTTTAACTGCCTGAGGGTCCTTCGGAACAGTGTCTCCTTCTCCCTGGAACGGGATCTCTTCCCTCGGGATCTTATCGTTTGTTCAATTCACTGACGTCCGGCCGTTCACAAACAATGTCAGGGACAGAACGTTCCGGGGAATTCCTTGACCTGTCCATGACCTTCCCCCCCTACCCACCCCACCAACATGGTGTACTGTGCAAAGGCCACAGATCCATCCAGCATGGGGAGCTGCACTGACCACATCATTGCATTATCTATAAACCACAGATAGTCTGACCAACACAGCAGGATGTGCAGTGATCGCACGGGAATTAATCTGTAAACCAGGAGCAGTTACCCCCCCAGCATGTAGGACTGTGTACCCCAACCCCAGTACATTGATCTGTAACCCAGGTGCAGTTACCCTCCCAGTCATGTAGGACTGTGTACCCCAACCCCAGTACATTGATCTGTAAACCAGGAGCAGTTACCCTCCCAGCATGTAGGACTGTGTACCCCACCACAGTATATTAATCTGTAAACCAGGAGCAGTTACCCTCCCAGCATGTAGGACTGTGTACACCACCCCAGTACATTGATCTGTAAACCAGGAGCAGTTACACTCCCAGCATGTAGAGCTCTGTACCCCAACCCACTGCATTCCTCAGTAACACTGTGTTAGATCCCTGCCCAGTGTGGGGAAACTAGCAGCCCGGGCTGGAAGTGACAGGATGTGCAGCTCCCACCCATTTACAGCTCCATATCTCCATTGTTGCCATGACAAGGGGTGCTGTGGGTGTTAACATCACTTCCAGAGAGAGGTGGCGGGGGAATCAGTTTAAATATCATCACATGGGAGGGGTTTAGGAAATAGACAGAGAGGGGGAAACTGAGAGACAGTGTCATGGAAGGATGTGTTCCCAGGTTGCAGAATGCTGAAATGTGGACACTTTGATAGCATTCTGTAACATGAGCCAGTCTTCCCAGGAAAGATGGGGAAAAAGGATCTTGGTGTGAGGTCAGATGAAACAACAGCTGCTGTGTGGTTTTAAAATTACGTTTATGTAATTTTAATAAGTGTCTTTTTGAAACAGTACATTACTGTAGAGTTGGAGTAGGGTAATAAGCAGTTAAGGAAAGGGGGTCTCAGAGTTGTGAATAGTTGATGTAAAATGTTCAGTTTCAGAGTTAAAAAAATAAATTGATGTTTTTATTTAAACAGTGGAATTTGGGAGTCCTCTGTCACTCATATTTTAACAGTTTACAAGGCCAATTGAGCATTTCTTTATGTTTAGTTTATATTACCAGATGAACTCAATGTTGTGTCCTAACAATTGCTGTGTGTATCTGTGTCTCTGTGTGGGGCAGGTCTGGCAGTCTCTGTGGTGCTTAAAGTGATACAATGCCACCCTCTGCTGGCCTCCACACGCCACTGCACAGGCATTGGCAGAGGGTGAAAACCAACAGGGATTCATTCAGAGATGGGGAGGGAGAGGGCAGCTGCTCACAGCACCATCCAAACTGATGTCTTATCCATGGACTGATCTAAATGTCCTTAAAATGTTGTAACTGTCCCTGCTTTCACCACTTCCGCTGGAAGTTCATTCCACACACAAGCCAGATTTGGTCTAAAATAATTACCTCTCGTGACATTTGTGAATCATTTTTCCTCACAACTTAAAATATCCCTCAGTTTTGAATCCCCAACTCTAGGGAAAAGACATCAGCCCTCCCTTCAGCTTCTCTGTACCCCCCATTATTTTATAAACCTCTGTAAAGTTACTGCTTAATCTCATATTCTTCAGTGAAAAAAATCCCAGCCTAGCTCAATCCCTCCTTTCCCAGCAACCTCCAGGTTAATCTCTTCTGAATCCTCTCCAGCTTAATAATATCAAGGTCAGTAACATCAAAGTGAATAGTCAAGGTATTTTCTTAGGGTACGGGGAGACCAAAACTAGCGGACATCAGCTTAAGGTGAGAGGGGAAACATTTAAAAGTTACCTAAGGGGCAGCTTTTTCACCCAGAGGGTGGTGTGCCTATGGAATGAGCGGGCAGGATGACCAGACTGGACACAGTATTCCAGAAGAGGTCTCACCAATACCCTGTACAACCACAACATGACGTCCCAATTCTGATACTCAAAGGTCTGATCAATGAAGACAAGTGTGCTAAACACCTTCTTAACCGCACTATCTACATGAAATGCAAATTTTAAAGAATTAAATCTGACGGCCTAGGTTTCTGTTCTACAACATTGCCAAAGGCCCTGCTTTTAATTGTATAGATCCTGCTGTTGTTTGATTTACCAAATCCAATGCCTCGCATTCATCCAAACTAAACTCCATCCGCCACCCCTCAGCCCAGTGAGTGACATTACTGTCACCTCAACCGCTCCCTTCAATTTTAAAATGCCCATCCCTCTCCAGGAGGCCTGCACACTCCGGCCTTGAGTTTCACAAAGACCCTGAGCTTGGGTTGCCTTGTGTGGTTAGGGGGAGGAGGAACAGATTGCAGATACAGTCAGTGGGGAGGAGAGACTGGGCAATAATCAGCGGCCTGGTGTCACTTCATGGTTTTAGGAAGAGGGCAGTCGCAAGTTAGAGGTGGGTAAGAGTGATCGGTGTTTTGGGACCAGAAATTAAGCTCTTCCTTCGTCTCTGGTGTTCAGTAATAAATATCTATTTGAGACCCTTCATTGGGCAGAGTGTGGCTGCAGGATTTCTTTCCTTAATATTGCAGACTTCAGATAACAGCAATTAAAGATGGTCATAGTTAATTTCGATAGCATAGCATATAGACTCAATATCCTACAGTTGAGACAAATATCTTGCATTTGTTTAATAATACAAAGTGTTTTTTGTAATTCAGTAATGGCAACCTGATTATAATCATCCACACCGAACTGAAAATGGGCACTAAAATATGACCCAAAATCTGAGTATGGTAGTTGTATTGGGTAGTGTCCCTGTCTCTGAGCCAGAGCTCTGGATTTGATTCCAATTCCTGAGCTTGTGTGGTAGTGTTTTGTATATTAACCACACTGAAGCCCTCGATTACATTCCAGGCTTTAACTCACTCCGGGCTATCTGTTATTCTGTATATAAACCACTCTGAAACCCTCAATTAGATTCCAGGCTGTAACTCAGTCTGGGCTATCTGTTATTCTGTATATAAACCACTCTGAACCCCGCAATTAGATTCCAGGCTGTAACTCACTCCGGGATATCTGTTATTCTGTATATAAACCACTCTGAATCCCTCAATTAGATTGCAGGCTGTAACTCACTCCGGGATATCTGTTATTCTGTATTTCAACCACTCTGAACCCCGCAATTAGATTCCAGGCTGTAACTCACTCCGGGATATCTGTTGTTCTGTATATAAACCACTCTGAACCTCTCAATTAGATTCGAGGCTGTAACTCACTCCGGGATATCTGTTATTCTGTATATAAACCACTCTGAATCCCGCAATTAGATTCCAGGCTGTAACTCGCTCTGGACTATCTGTTATTCTTTATATTAACCATTCTGAAGGCCTCAATTAGATCCAGACTGTAATTCACTCCGGGATATCTGTCATTCTGTATATAAACCACTCTCAACCCCTCAATTAGATTCCAGGCTGTAACTCACTCCGGGATATCTATTATTCTGTGTATAAACTACTCTGAACCCCTCAATTAGATTCCAGACTGTAACTCACTCCGGGATATCTTTTATTCTGTACATAAACCACTCTGAACCCCGCAATTAGATTACAGGTTGTAACTCACTCCGGGATATCTGTTATTCTGTGTATAAACCACCCTGAACCACTCAATTACATTCCAGGCTGTAACTCATCCTGGGCTTTCTGGTATTTTGTATATTAACCACTCTGAACCCCTCAATTAGATTCCAGGCTGTAACCCACTTCGGGATATTTGTTATTCTGTGTATAAACCACCCTGGACCCCTCAATTAGATTCCAGGCTGTAACTCACTCCAGGATATCTGTTATTCTGTATATAAACCACTCTAAACCCCTCTATTAGATTCCAGGCCGTAACTCAGTCTGGGTTATGTGTTGTTCTGTATGTAAACCACTCTGAACCCCTCAATTAGATTCCAGGCTGTAACTCGCTCTGGACTATCTGTTATTCTGTATATTAACCACTCTGAAGGCCTCAATTAGATCCAGACTGTAACTCACTCCGGGATATCTGTTATTCTGTATATAAACCACTCTGAACCCCTCAATTAGATTCCAGGCTGTAACTCAGACTGGGCTATGTGTTATTCTGTATATAAACCACTCTGAACCCCTCAATTAGATTCCAGGCTGTAACTCAGTCTGGGTTATGTGTTGTTCTGTATATAAACCACTCTGAACCCCTCAATTAGATTCCAGGCTGTAACTCACTCCGGGATATCTGTTATTCTGTGTATAAACCACTCTGAAGGCCTCAATTAGATCCAGACTGTAACTCAATCCAGGATATCTGTTATTCTGTGTATAAACCACTCTGAACCCCTCAATTAGATTCCAGGCTGTAACTCAGACTGGGCTATGTGTTATTCTGTATATAAACCACTCTGAACCCCTCAATTAGATTCCTGGCTGTAACTCACTCCGGGATATCTGTTAATCTGTATATAAACCACTCTGAAGGCCTCAATTAGATTCCAGGCTGTAACTCACTCCGGGATATCTGTTATTCTGTATATAAACCACTCTGAACCCTGCAATTAGATTCCAGGCTGTAACTCACCCTGGGATTTCTGGTATTTTGTATATTAACCACTCTGAACCCCTCAATTAGATTCCTGGCTGTAACTCACTCCAGGATATCTGTTATTCTGTATATAAACCACTCTGAACCCCTCAATTAGATTCCAGGCTGTAACCCACTTCGGGATATTTGTTATTCTGTGTATAAACCACCCTGGACCCCTCAATTAGATTCCAGGCTGTAACTCACTGGGGAATATCTGTTATTCTGTATATAAACCACTCTGAACCCCTCAATTAGATTCCAAGCTGTAACTCACTCCGGGATATCTGTTATTCTGTTTATAAACCACTCTGAACCCCTCAATTAGATTCCAGGCCGTTACTCAGACTGGGCTATCTGTTATTCTATATATAAATCACTCTGAACCCCTCAATTAGATTACAGGCTGTAACTCACTCCGGGCTATGTGTTATTCTGTATATTAACCTCTCTGAAGGCCTCAATTAGATTCCAGGCTGTAACTCACTCCGGGATATCTGTTATTCTGTATATAAACCACTCTGAACCCCTCAATTAGATTCCAGACTGTAACTCACTCCGGGATATCTGTTATTCTGTATATAAACCACTCTGAACCCCGCAATTAGATTACAGGCTGTAACTCACTCCGGGATATCTGTTATTCTGTGTATAAACCACCCTGAACCACTCAATTACATTCCAGGCTGTAACTCACCCTGGGCTTTCTGGTATTTTGTATATTAACCACTCTGAACCCCTCAATTAGATTCCAGGCTGTAACCCACTTCGGGATATTTGTTATTCTGTGTATAAACCACCCTGGACTCCTCAATTAGATCCCAGGCTGTAACTCACTGGTGAATATCTGTTATTCTGTGTATAATCCACTCTAAACCCCTCAATTAGATTCCAGGCCGTAACTCAGACTGGGCTATGTGTTATTCGATATATATATCACTCTGAAGCCCTCAATTAGATTCCAGGCTGTAACCCACCCTGGGCTATCTGTTTTTCTGTATCTAAACCACTCTAAACACCTCTATTAGATTCCAGGCCGTAACTCAGTCTGGGCTATGTGTTGTTCTGTATATAAACCACTCTGAACCCCTCAATTAGATTCCAGGCTGTAACTCGCTCTGGACTATCTGTTATTCTGTGTATAAACCACTCTGAAGGCCTCAATTAGATCCAGACTGTAACTCACTCCAGGCTATCTGTTATTCTGTATATAAACCACTCTAAACCCCTCAATTAGATTCCAGGCCGTAACTCAGACTGGGCTATATGTTATTCTGTATATAAACCACTCTGAACCCCTCAATTAGATTCCAGGCTGTAACTCACTCTGGACTATCTGTTATTCTGTATATAAACCACTCTGAACCCCTCAATTAGATTCCTGGCTGTAACTCACTCCGGGATATCTGTTAATCTGTATATAAACCACTCTGAAGGCCTCAATTAGATTCCAGGCTGTAACCCACTTCGGGATATTTGTTATTCTGTGTATAAACCACCCTGGACCCCTCAATTAGATTCCAGGCTGTAACTCACTGGGGAATATCTGTTATTCTGTGTATAAACCACTCGGAATATCTCAATGAGATTCCAGGCTGTAACTCACTCCAGGCTATCTGCTATTCTGTATATAAAGCACTCTAAACCCCTCAATTAGATTCCAGGCCGTAACTCAGACTGGGCCATCTGTTATTCTATATATAAATCACTCTGAACCCCTCAATTAGATTCCAGGCTGTAACCCACCCTGGGCTATCTGTTATTCTGTATATAAACCACTCGAAACCCCCCTGTTAGATTCCAGGCCGTAACTCAGTCTGGGCTATGTGTTGTTCTGTATATAAACCACTCTGAACCCCTCAATTAGATTCCAGGCTGTAACTCGCTCTGGACTATCTGTTATTCTGTATATTAACCTCTCTGAAGGCCTCAATTAGATCCAGACTGTAACTCACTCCGGATTATCTGTTATTCTGTATATAAACCACTCTGAATCCCTCAATTAGATTCCAGGCTGTAACTCACTCCGGAATATCTGTTATTCTGTGTATAAACCACTCGGAACCTCTCAATTAGATTCCAGGCTGTAACTCACTCCAGGCTATCTGTTATTCTGTATATAAACCACTCTAAACCCCTCAATTAGATTCCAGGCCGCAACTCAGACTGGGCTATCTGTTATTCTATATATAAACCACTCTGACCCCCTCAATTAGATTCCAGGCTGTAACTCACTCTGGACTATCTGTTAATCTGTAAATTAACCACTCTAAACCCCTCAATTAGATTCCAGGCCGCAACTCAGACTGGGCTATCTATTATTCTGTATATAAACCACTCTGACCCCCTCAATTAGATTCCAGGCTGTAACTCACTCCGGGCTATCTGTTATTCTGTATATAAAACACTCTGAACCCCTCAATTAGATTCCAGGCTGGAACTCACTCCGGGATATCTGTTATTCTATATATAAACCACTCTGAACCCCTCAATTAGATTCCAGGCTGTAACTCACTCCGGGATATCTGTTATTCTGTGCATAAACCATCCTGACCCCCTCAATTAGATTCCAGTCTGTAACTCACCCTGGGCTCTCTGGTATTTTGTATATTAACCAAACTGAACCCCTCAATTAGATTCCAGGCTGTATCTCACCCTGGGCTATCTGTTATTCTGTATATAAACCACTCTGAACCCCTCAATTAGATTCCAGGCCGTAACTCATTCTGGGCTATGTGTTATTCTGTATATAAACCACTCTGAACCCCTCAATTAGATTCCAGGCTCTAACTCACCCCGGGCTACCTGTTTTTCTGTATATTAACCACTCTGAAGGCCTCAATTAGATCCTGACCGTAACTCACTCTGGGCTACCTGTTATTCTGCATATCATCCACTCTGAAACCCTCAATTAGATTCCAGGTTGTAACGCACTCCGGGTTACATGTTATTTTGTACATAATCCACCCCCAAATCAGCAATTAGATTCCAGGCTGTAACTCTTTCTGGCCTTTCTGTTATTCTGTATAAAACCACCCCGAATCCCTCGATTAGATTCCAGTCTGTCCCTCACTCCTGGGTACCTCATATGCTGTATGTAAACCCGAAACCCCTCAATTAGATTCCAGTCTGGAAATCACTCCTGGGGATCTGTTATTGGATCTGTGTAGTGATCCTTGTTGGATGTTAGACCAAAGACAAGATAAACTAAATGGTCAAACGTTACATTGGGAGCAGGAACACAGAAAGCCGCTGGTTCATTTATGTCCTGTTACATATCTCCAAGTTTCAGATTGGGGCTGAATTTCTGTCACAATGGGGAAAGTCTCAAAAGCTGTTTACTGTCCTGCATGAATGCATCATCATGACATGAATTCTCTTGCAAGATAGGAAATGGAGACAGCTCCTGGAAGGTGTCTGTATCCCTGTCTGTGTGATTCGGTGTGTCTGTGATTCTATGTGCATGTTCAATGTTTTATATATTTTCAAACTGCATTGATGTTACCAGTCTCTCTTGCTTTTCCTTATTTATAAACTCAATGTCATCATTTTGCTGATATAAAATGGTGGCTGTGGACAAATCTAAAATGTCTGCCTGACTGATTTGTGTCAGGAATACTTTCAGCAAGGGAGAGGGGGCAATGTGTCAAAAGCCATTTCCATTCATTGATGCCAGCAGAGATAGGAAATGGAGACAGCTCTTTGAAGGTGGTTAAAATGTAAATCCCAGAACCTTTTTACAGTGAATGCGGAGAGACAATGTGACATTCCAGTAAGGTCTGCCTTACTTTCCAAGCTCCTAATATATGAGAGAAACATAATATACAAAACCTGAAAGAGCTCAGCCACTGAATTGTAGATTTGGAGCATTGGTTCAGAATAATGCCTGGAGATGCGTTATCCCAAATTGAAGGGTTTCTCAAATCCCACACTGACCTTCTGTGGGTTCAAATTGGGAACCCATTGACTAGATTCAAGGCTGTAAACCACTCCGGGCTATCTTTTTATTCTGTCCATAAACCACACTGAACCCCTTGATTAGATTCCAGGCTGTAACTCACTCTGGACTATCTGTTATTCTGTATATAAACCACCCTGAACCCCTCAATTAGATTCCAGGCTGTAACTCACTCTGGGCTATCTGTTATTCTGTATACACTCCACTCTGAACCCCTCAATTAGATTCCAGGCTGTAACTCACGCTGGGCTATATGTCATTCTCTATATAAAACGCTCTGAACCCCTCAATTAGATTCCAGGCTGTAACTCACCCCGGGCTATCTGTTATTCTGTATATAAACCACTCTGAAACCCTCAATTAGATTCCAGGCTGTAACTCACCCCGGGCTATCTGTTATTCTGTATATAAACCACTCTGAAACCCTCAATTAGATTCCAGGCTGTAACTCACTCTGGACTATCTGTTAATCTGTAAATTAACCACTCTGAAGGCCTCAATTAGATCCAGGCTGTAACTCACTCCAGGATATCTGTTATTCTGTATATAAACCACTCTGAACCCCTCAATTAGATTCCAGGCTGTAACTCACTCCGGGATATCTGTTATTCTGTATATAAACCACTCTGAACCCCTCAATTAGATTCCAGGCTGTAACTCACTCCGGGCTATCTGTTATTTTGTATATAAAACACTCTGAACCCCTCAATTAGATTCCAGGCTGGAACTCACTCCGGGATATCTGTTATTCTATATATAAACCACTCTGAACCCCTCAATTAGATTCCAGGCTGTAACTCACTCCGGGATATCTGTTATTCTGTGCATAAACCATCCTGACCCCCTCAATTAGATTCCAGGCTGTAACTCACCCTGCACTCTCTGGTATTTTGTATATTAACCAAACTGAACCCCTCAATTAGATTCCAGGCTGTATCTCACCCTGGGCTATCTGTTATTCTGTATACAAACCACGCTGAACCCCTCAATTTGATTCCAGGCCGTAACTCATTCTGGGCTATGTGTTATTCTGTATATAAACCACTCTGAACCCCTCAATTAGATTCCAGGCTCTAACTCACCCCGGGCTACCTGTTTTTCTGTATATTAACCACTCTGAAGGCCTCAATTAGATCCAGACTGTAACTCACTCTGGGCTACCTGTTATTCTGTATATCAACCACTCTGAAACCCTCAATTAGATTCCAGGTTGTAACGCACTCCGGGTTACATGTTATTTTGTACATAATCCACCCCGAAATCAGCAATTAGATTCCAGGCTGTAACTCTTTCTGGCCTTTCTGTTATTCTGTATAAAACCACCCCGAATCCCTCGATTAGATTCCAGTCTGTCCCTCACTCCTGGGTACCTCATATGCTGTATGTAAACCCGAAACCCCTCAATTAGATTCCAGTCTGGAAATCACTCCTGGGGATCTGTTATTGGATCTGTGTAGTGATCCTTGTTGGATGTTAGACCAAAGACAAGATAAACTAAATGGTCAAACGTTACATTGGGAGCAGGAACACAGAAAGCCGCTGGTTCATTTCTGTCCTGTTACATATCTCCAAGTTTCAGATTGGGGCTGAATTTCTGTCACAATGGGGAAAGTCTCAAAAGCTGTTTACTGTCGTGCATGAATGCATCATCATGACATGAATTCTCTTGCAAGATAGGAAATGGAGACAGCTCCTGGAAGGTGTCTGTATCCCTGTCTGTGTGATTCGGTGTGTCTGTGATTCTATGTGCATGTTCAATGTTTTATATATTTTCAAACTGCATTGATGTTACCAGTCTCTCTTGCTTTTCCTTATTTATAAACTCAATGTCATCATTTTGCTGATATAAAATGGTGGCTGTGGACAAATCTAAAATGTCTGCCTGACTGATTTGTGTCAGGAATACTTTCAGCAAGGGAGAGGGGGCAATGTGTCAAAAGCCATTTCCATTCATTGATGCCAGCAGAGATAGGAAATGGAGACAGCTCTTTGAAGGTGGTTAAAATGTAAATCCCAGAACCTTTTTACAGTGAATGCGGAGAGACAATGTGACATTCCAGTAAGGTCTGCCTTACTTTCCAAGCTCCTAATATATGAGAGAAACATAATATACAAAACCTGAAAGAGCTCAGCCACTGAATTGTAGATTTGGAGCATTGGTTCAGAATAATGCCTGGAGATGCGTTATCCCAAATTGAAGGGTTTCTCAAATCCCACACTGACCTTCTGTGGGTTCAAATTGGGAACCCATTGACTAGATTCAAGGCTGTAAACCACTCCGGGCTATCTTTTTATTCTGTCCATAAACCACACTGAACCCCTTGATTAGATTCCAGGCTGTAACTCACTCTGGACTATCTGTTATTCTGTATATAAACCACCCTGAACCCCTCAATTAGATTCCAGGCTGTAACTCACTCTGGGCTATCTGTTATTCTGTATACACTCCACTCTGAACCCCTCAATTAGATTCCAGGCTGTAACTCACGCTGGGCTATATGTCATTCTCTATATAAAACGCTCTGAACCCCTCAATTAGATTCCAGGCTGTAACTCACCCCGGGCTATCTGTTATTCTGTATATAAACCAATCTGAAACCCTCAATTAGATTCCAGGCTGTAACTCACCCCGGGCTATCTGTTATTCTGTATATAAACCACTCTGAAACCCTCAATTAGATTCCAGGCTGTAACTCACCCTGGGCTATCTGTTATTCTGTATATAAACCACTCTGAACCCCTCAATAGATTCCAGGCAGTTACTCACTGTGGGCTTCAGTTATTCTGTATATTAACGATTCAGAACCCCTCAATTAGATTCCAGGCTGTAACTCACCCTGGGCTATCTGTTATTCTGTATATAAACCACTCTGAACCCCTCAATTAGATTCCAGGCAGTTACTCACTGTGGGCTATCAGTTATTCTGTATATTAACGATTCAGAACCTCTCAATTAGATTCCAGGCTGTAACTCACTCTGGGCTATCTGTTATTCTGTATATAAACCACTCTTAACCCCTCAATAAGTTTCCAGACTGTAACTCACAATGGGCTATCTGTTATTCTGTATATAAACCACACTGAACCCCTCAATTAGATTCCAGGCTGGATCTCACTCCGGGGAATCTGTTATTCTGTATATAAACCACACTGAACCCCTCAATTAGATTCCAGGCAGTTACACACTCTGGGCAATCTATTATTCTGTATATTAACGATTCAGAACCCCTCAATTAGATTCCAGGCTGTAACTCACCCTGGGCTGTTTGTTATTCTGTATATAAACCAATCTGAAACCCTCAATTAGATTTTAGGCTGTAACTCACTCCAGGCTATCTGTTATTCTGTGTATAAGCCACTCTGATCCCCTCAATTCGATTCCAGGCTGTAACTCACTCCGGGCAATCTGTAATTCTGTATATAAACCACTCTGAAGGCCTCAATTAGTTTCCAGGCTGTAACTCACTCCGGGATATCTGTAATGCTGTACATAAACCACTCTGATCCCCTCAATTAGATTCCAGTCTGTAACTCACTCCGGGCTATCTGTTATTCTGTATATAAACCACTCTTAACCCCTCAATTAGATTCCAGGCTGTAACTCACTCCGGGCAATCTGTTATTCTGTATATAAAACACTCTGAACCCCTCAATTTGATTCCAGGCTGTAATTCACGCTGGGCTATCTGTTATTCTGTATATAAACCACTCTTAACCCCTCAATTAGATTCCAGGCTGTAACTCACTCCGAGCAATCTGTTATTCTGTATATAAAACACTCTGAACCTCTCAATTTGATTCCAGGCTGTAATTCACGCTGGGCTATCTGTTATTCTGTATATAAACCACTCTTAACCCCTCAATTAGATTCCAGGCTGTAACTCACTCCGGGCAATCTGTTATTCTGGACATAAAACACTCTGAACCCCTCAATTTGATTCCAGGCTGTAATTCACGCTGGGCTATCTGATATTCTGTATATAAATCACTCTTAACCCCTCAATTAGATTCCAGGCTGTAACTCACTCCGGGCAATCTGTTATTCTGTATATAAACCACTCTGAACCTCTCAATTAGATTCCAGGGTGTAACCCACTCCGGGATATCTGTTATTCTGTATATTATCCACCCTGAACCCCTCAATTAGATTCCAGGCTGTAACTCACTCTGGGCTATCTGTTATTCTGTACATAAACCACCCTGAACCCCTCAATTAGATTGCAGGCTGTAAGCCACTTCGGGATATTTGTTATTCTGTATATAAACCACCCTGAACCCCTCAATTACATTCCAGACTGTAACTCACTCCGGGATATCTGTTATTCTGTATATAAACCACTCTGAACCCCTCAATTAGATTCCAGGCTGTAACTCACTCCGGGATATCTGTTATTCTGTAACATAAACCAGAGGATTTGAGCCACGGGGAGAGGCTGAATAAGCTGAGGCTGTTTTCCCTGGCGCATCAGAGGCTGAGGGGTGACTTTATCGAGGTTTATAAAATCAAGACGGGCATGGATAGGAAAAATAGACAAAGTCTTTTCCTCGCTGTAGGGGTGTCCAGAACTAGAGGGCAGAGGTTTAGTGTGAGAGGGGAAAGATATGGAAGAGACCTAAGGGGCAACTTGTTCACTCAGAGGGTGGTCCATGAATGGAATGAACTGTCAGAGGAAGTGGTGGAGGGTAGTACAATTGCAACATTTAAAATTCAGCTCGGTGGGTATGTGAATGGGAAAGGTTTGGAGGGAGATGGGCCAAGTGCTTGAAAAAGAGACTAGAGTAGGTTAGGATATCTGGTCGGCATAGACGGGTTGGACCAAAGGGTGTGTTTCCATGCTGTACATCCCTAGGAGTGTATGACTCCGCGATTTTGTGACTCACTACATTCTGTCCATAAACCACACTGAACCCCTTGATTAGATTCTAGGCTGTAACTCACTCAGGGCTATCTGTTATTCTGTATATAAACAAGCATGAACCCCTCAATTAGATTCCATGCCTTAACTCACTCCAGGGTATCTGTTTCTGTATATAAACCACCCCGATCCCCTCGATTAAATTCCAGGCTTTAACTCACTCCGGGCTATCTGTTTTTCTGTATATAAACCACTCTGAACTCCTCAATTAGATTCCAGGCTGTAACTCACTCCGGGATATCTGTTTTTCTGTATATAAACCACTCTGAACTCCTCAGTTAGGTTCCAGGCATTTGCTCACTCAGGACTATCTGTTAATCTGTATATAAACAAGCCTGAACCCCTCAATTCGATTCCAGGCTGTAACTCACTCTGGGCTATCTGTTATTCTGTATATTAACCACCCTGAACCCATTGATTTGATTCCACTTCCTGTCATGTTAAGCTCATGTTCCCAACACAATCTAATCTCAATAATGATCAATGTATCACTGGTCCTCCAATCTGCTGGCACTACCATCATGTTAACTTACTGATGTTTACGTACATGATCAGCTGTAGCATCTGAACAATACTGCTTCAGAATTTCTCATCATTTTACACAGAAACATTCAGATTTTTCTATTCTTACTGCAAATCACCTTCCAGAATATTCTCTTGCACCTGCCAATGTTTTCAATATAATTCACAAAACACTGACAGCAAAATAGATGACATGATAGGATGTAGCAAACTGTTACACTCAGTACCTTCATGTTCCAATGTAATAATATCCAGTCAGAAACATGCCCTGGGTCAGGGATAAAGCCTCCCGGGGTCTGGAAGTGGGGACTGGGCAGAGAACGGGGTTTTCGTCTGTCACTGAGTTAGTTTGGAAATCTGTGCTGCACATGGACATTTCTCCACATTATATTCAGTTTCTATGTGTGGGTGTGTGTGTGTGATGGAGAGAGTTTAAACTGAGTTTAACTCTGTGTCGCTGCTTAGGGATTCCCTGCCTTTCAGATATTTGACTGTAACATCATAGAAAGTGTGGGGATCTGCCTGTTTCTCTCCCATCTTTCAGAACACATGGAAACCTCCACATAAAGCAATTGAATCCTGTCTGGCTCAGCTCATTGTTGAGTTGGTCCATGGTGGGTAATTTCTCCTCTGCTTTCTCTCCTCTCGTATCCCGTTGCTCTGTCGATAAATCGCAAAATACCCTCAATTTGAATGCAATCTGCAACCCACTCCAGTCTATCTGTTATTCTGTATGCAACCCACCCTGAACACCTCGATTTGATTCCAAGCTGCAACTCACTCCAGGCTATCTGTTATTCTGTATATAACCCACCCTGAACACCTCGATTCGATTCCAAGCTGCAACTCACTCCAGTCTATCTGTTATTCTATATGCAACCCAACCTGAACACCTCAATTCAATTCCAAGCTGTAACTCACTCCAGGCTATCTGTTATTCTGTACATAACCCACCCTGAACACCTCAATTCAATTCCAAGCTGTAACTCACTCCGGGCTGCCTGTTATTGTGTCTATAAACCACCCTGAACCCCGCGATTAGATTAAAGGCTGTAACTCACACTGGGCTAACTGTTATTTTGTATATAACCCACCTTGAACACCTCGATTCAAATCCAGGCTGTAACTCACTCCAGGCTATCTGTTATTCTGTATGGAACCCACCCTGAACACATCGATTCGATTACAAGCTGTAACTCACTCCAGGCTATCTGTTATTCTGTATATAAACTACCCTGAACCCCGTGATTCGATTCCAGGCTGTAACTCACTCTGAGCCATCTGTTATTCTGAATATAAACCACCCTGAACCCCTCGATTAGATTCCAGGCTATATCTCATTCTGTGGCACCTGTTATTCCGTATATAAATCACTGTGAACTCCTCAATTAGGTTCAAGGCATTAGCTCACTCAGGGCTATCTGTTATTCTGCATATAAACAAGCCTGAACCCCTCAATTAGATTCTGTGCCTTAACTCACTCCAGGGTATCTGTTTTCTGTATATAAACCACTCCAAAACCCTCGATTACATTCCAGGCTTTAACTGACTCCGGGATATCTGTTATTCTGTAACATAAACCAGCCTGAACCCCTTGATTAGATTCCAGGCTGTAACTCACTCCGGGCTATCTGTTATTCTGTATATGAACCACCCTGAACCCCTCAATTAGATTCCAGGCTGTAACTCACTCCGGGATATCTGTTATTCAGTATATAGACCACTCTAAACCGCTCAATTAGATTCCAGGCTGTAACTCACTCCGGGCTCTCTGTTCTTCTGTATATAAACCACTCTGAACCTCTCAATTACATTCCAGCCTGTAACTCACTCCGGGCTATCTGTTATTCTGTATGTAAACCACTCTGAACCCATCAATTAGATTCCAGGCTGTAACTCACTCTGGACGATCTGTTATTCTGTATATAAACCACTCTGAAACCCTCAATTAGATTCCAGGCTGTAACTCACTCTGGGCTATCTGTTCTTCTGTATATAAAACACTCTGAACCCCTCAATTAGATTCCAGGCTGGAACTCACTCCGGGATATCTGTTATTCTGTGTATAAACCACTCTGAACCCCTCAATTAGATTCCAGGCTGTAACTCACTGCGGGATAACTGTTACTCTGTGTATAAACCACCCTGAACCCCTCAATTAGATTCCAGGCTGTAACTCACCCTGGGCTTTCTGGTATTTTGTATATTAACCACTCTGAACCCCGCAATTAGATTCCAGGCTGTAACTCACTCAGGGATATCTGTTATTCTGTGTATAAACCACCCTAAACCACTCAATTAGATACCAGGCTGTAACTCACCCTGGGCTTTCTGGTATTTTGTATGTTAACCACTCTGAACCCCTCAATTAGATTCCAGGCTGTAACCCACCCTGAGCTATCTGTTATTCTGTATATAAACCACTCGAAACCCCTCTATTGGATTCCAGGCCGTAACTCAGTCTGGGCTATGTGTTCTTCTGTATATAAACCACTCTGAACCCCTCAATTAGATTCCAGGCTGTAACTCGCTCTGGACTATCTGTTATTCTGCATATTAACCACTCTGAAGGCCTCAATTAGATCCAGACTGTAACTCACTCCGGGATATCTGTTATTCTGTATATAAACCACTCTGAACCCCTCAATTAGATTCCAGGCTGTAACTCGCTCTGGACTATCTGTTATTCTGTATATTAACCACTCTGAAGGCCTCAATTAGATCCAGACTATAACTCACTCCAGGATATCTGTTATTCTGTATATAAACCACTCTGAACCCCTCAATTAGATTCCAGTCTGTAACTCACTCCGTGATATCTGTTATTCTGTATATAAACCACTCTGAATCCCTCAATTAGATTCCAGGCTGTAACTCACTCCGGGATATCTGTTATTCTGTATATAAACCACTCTGAACCCCTCAACTAGATTCCAGGCTGTAACCCACCCTGGGCTATCTGTTAATCTGTATATAAACCACTCTGAACCCCTCAATTAGATTCCAGGCTGTAACTCACTCCGGGATATCTGTTATGCTGTATATAAACCACTCTGAACCCCGCAATTAGATTCCAGGCTGTAACTCGCTCTGGACTATCTGTTATTCTTTATATTAACAATTCTGAAGGCCTCAATTAGATCCAGACTGTAATTCACTCCAGGATATCTGTCATTCTGTATATAAACCACTCTCAACCTCTCAATTAGATTCCAGGCTGTAACTCACTCCGGTATATCCATTATTCTGTATATAAACCACTCTGAACCCCTCAATTAGATTCCAGACTGTAACTCACTCCGGGATATTTGTTATTCTGTATATAAACCACTCTGAACCCCTCAATTAGATTCCAGGCTGTAACTCACTCCGGGATATCTGTTATGCTGTATATAAACCACTCTGAACCCCGCAATTAGATTCCAGGCTGTAACTCGCTCTGGACTATCTGTTATTCTTTATATTAACAATTCTGAAGGCCTCAATTAGATCCAGACTGTAATTCACTCCAGGATATCTGTCATTCTGTATATAAACCACTCTCAACCTCTCAATTAGATTCCAGGCTGTAACTCACTCCGGTATATCCATTATTCTGTATATAAACCACTCTGAACCCCTCAATTAGATTCCAGACTGTAACTCACTCCGGGATATTTGTTATTCTGTATAAAAACCACTCTGAATCCCGCAATTAGATTACAGGCTGTAACTCACTCCGGGATATCTGTTATTCTGTGTATAAACCACCCTGAACCACTCAATTAGATTCCAGGCTGTAACTCAGTCTGGGCTTTCTGGTATTTTGTATATTAACCACTCTGAACCCCTCAATTAGATTCCAGGCTGTAACCCACCCTGGGCTATCTGTTATTCTGTATATAAACCACTCTAAAACCCTCTATTAGATTCTAGGCCGTAACTCAGTCTGGGCTATGTCTTGTTCTTTATATAAACAACTCTGAACCCCTCAATTAGATTCCAGGCCGTGCCTCAGACTGGGCTATGTGTTATTCTGTATATAAACCACTCTGAACCCCTCAATTAGATTCCAGGCTGTAACTCGCTCTGGATTATCTGTTATTCTGTAAATTAACCTCTCTGAAGGCCTCAATTAGATCCAGACTGTAACTCACTCCAGGATATCTGTTAATCTGTATATAAACCACTCTGAACCTCTCAATTAAATTCCAGGCTGTAACTCACTCTGGGATATCTGTTATTCTGTATATAAACCAGTCCTAACCCCTCAATTACATTCCAGGCCGTAACTCACTCCGGGATATCTGTTATTCTGTATATAAACCACTCTGAACCTCTCAATTAAATTCCAGGCTGTAACTCACTCTGGGATATCTGTTATTCTGTATATAAACCAGTCCTAACCCCTCAATTACATTCCAGGCCGTAACTCACTCCGGGATATCTGTTATTCTGTATATAAACCACTCTGAATCCCTCAATTAAATTCCAGGCTGTAACTCACTCCGGAATATCTGTTAATCTGTATATAAACCACTCGGAACCCCGCAATTAGATTCCAGGCTGTAAATCACTCCGGGATATTTGTTATTCTGTGTATAAACCACCCTGGAACCCTCAATTAGATTCCAGGCTGTAACTCACTCCGGGATATCTGTTATTCTGTATATAAACCACTCTGAACCCGGCAATTAGATTTCAGGCTGTTACTCGCTCTGGACTATCTGTTATTCTTTATATTAACCATTCTGAAGGCCTCAATTAGATCCAGACTGTAATTCACTCCAGGATATCTGTCATTCTGTATATAAACCACTCTCAACCTCTCAATTAGATTCCAGGCTGTAACTCACTCCGGGATATCTTTTATTCTGTATATAAACCACCCTGAACCACTCAATTACATTCCAGGCTGTAACTCAGTCTGGGCTTACTGGTATTTTGTATATTAACCACTCTGAACCCCTCAATTAGATTCCAGGCCGTAACTCAGTCTGGGCTATGTGTTATTCTGTATATAAACCACTCTGAACCCCTCAATTAGATTCCAGGCCGCACCTCAGACTGGGCTATGTGTTATTCTGTATATAAACCACTCTGAACCCCTCAATTAGATTCCAGGCTGTAACTCGCTCTGGATTATCTGTTATTCTGTAAATTAACCTCTCTGAAGGCCTCAATTAGATTCCAGGCCGTAACTCACTCTGGGATATCTGTTATTCTGTATATAAACCACTCTGAACCCCGCAATTAGATTCCAGACTGTAACTCACTCCCGGATATCTGTTATTCTGTATATAAACCACTCTGAACCCCTCAATTAGATTCCAGGCCGTAACTCACTCTGGGATATCTGTTATTCTGTATATAAACCACTCTGAACCCCTCAATTAGATTCCAGGCCGCACCTCAGACTGGGCTATGTGTTATTCTGTATATAAACCACTCTGAACCCCTCAATTAGATTCCAGGCTGTAACTCGCTCTGGATTATCTGTTATTCTGCATATTAACCTCTCTGAAGGCCTCAATTAGATCCAGGCCGTAACTCACTCTGGGATATCTGTTATTCTGTATATAAACCACTCTGAACCCCTCAATTAGATTCCAGGCTGTAACTCACTCTCGACTATCTGTTATTCTGTATATTAACCACTCTGAACCTCTCAATTAGATTCCAGGCTGTAACTCACTCCAGGATATCTGTTATTCTGTATATAAACCACTCTGAACCTCTCAATTAGATTCCAGGCTGTAACTCACTCCAGGCTATCTGTTATTCTGTATATAAGCCACTCTGAACCCCTCAATTAGATTCCAGGCTGTAACCCACTTCGGGATATTTGTTATTCTGTGTATAAACCACCCTGGACCCCTCAATTAGATTCCAGGCTGTAACTCACTCCAGGATATCTGTTATTCTGTATATAAACCACTCTGAACCCCTCAATTAGATTCCAGACTGTAACTCACTCCGGGATATCTATTATTCTGTGTATAAACCACTCGGAACCCCGCAATTACATTCCAGGCTGTACCTCACTCCGGGATATCTGTTATTCTGTGTATAAACCACTCTGAACCCCTCAATTAGATTCCAGGCTGTAACTCACTCCGGGCTATCTGTTATTCTGTATATAAACCACTCTGAACCCCTCAATTAGATTCCAGGCTGGAACTCACTATGGGCGATCTGTTATTCAATATATAAACCACTCTGAACCACTCAATTACATTCCAGGCTGTAACTCACTCCGGGATATCTGTTAATCTGTATATAAACCACTCTGAAACCCTCAATTAGATTCCAGGCTGTAACTCACTCCGGGATATCTGTTATTCTGTATATAAACCACTCTGAACCCCGCAATTAGATTCCAGGCTGTAACTCGCTCTGGACTATCTGTTATTCTTTATATTAACCATTCTGAAGGCCTCAATTAGATCCAGAATGTAATTCACTCCAGGATATCTGTCATTCTGTATATAAACCACTCTCAACCTTTCAATTAGATTCCAGGCTGTAACTCACTCCGGGATATCTATTATTCTGTATGTAAAAAACTCTGAACCCCTCAATTAGATTCCAGGCTGTAACCCACCCTGGGCCATCTGTTATTCTGTATATAAACCACTCTAAACCCCTCTATTAGATTCCAGGCCTTAACTCAGTCTGGGCTATGTGTTATTCTGTATATAAACCACTCTGAACCCCTCAATTAGATTCCAGGCCGTAACTCAGACTGGGCTATGTGTAATTCTGTACATAAACCACTCTGAACCCCTCAATTAGATTCCACGCTGTAACTCGCTCTGGATTATCTGTTATTCTGTATATAAACCACTCTGAATCCCTCAATTAGATTCCAGGCTGTAACTCAATCCGGGATATCTGTTATTCTGTATATAAACCACTCTGAACCCCTCAATTAGATTCGAGGCTGTAACTCACTCCGGGATATCTGTTATTCTGTATATAAACCACTCTGAACCCCTCAATTAGATTCCAGGCTGTAACCCACTTCGGGATATTTATTATTCTGTGTATAAGCCACCCTGAACCCCTAAATTAGATTCCAGGCTGTAACTCACTCCAGGATATCTGTTATTCTGTATATAAACCACCCTGAACCCATCAATTAGATTCCAGGCTGTAACTCACTCCGGGATATCTATTATTCCGTATTTCAACCACTCTGAACCCCTCAATTAGATTCCAGACTGTAACTCACTCCGGGATATCTGTTATTTTATATATAAACCACTCTGAACCCCTCAATTAGATTCCAGGCTGTAACTCACTCCGGGCTATCTGTTATTCTGTATATAAACCACTCTGAACCCCTCAATTACATTCCAGGCTGGAACCCACTCCGGGCTATCTGTTATTCTATATATAAACCACTCTGAACCCCTCAATTAGATTCCAGGCTGTAATTCACTCCGGGCTATCTGTTATTCTGTATATAAACCACTCTGAAGGCCTCAATTAGATCCAGACTGTAACTCGCTCCAGGATATCTGTTATTCTGTATATAAACCACTCTGAACCCCTCAATTAGATTCCAGGCTGTAACTCGCTCTGGACTATCTGTTATTCTGTATATTAACCACTCTGAAGGCCTCAATTAGATCCAGACTATAACTCACTCCAGGATATCTGTTATTCTGTATATAAACCACTCTGAACCCCTCAATTAGATTCCAGTCTGTAACTCACTCCGTGATATCTGTTATTCTGTATATAAACCACTCTGAACCTCTCAATTAGATCCAGGCTGTAACTCATTCCGGGCTATCTGTTATTCTGTATATAAACCACTCTGAATCCCTCAATTAAATTCCAGGCTGTAACTCACTCCGGGATATCTGTTATTCTGTATATAAACCACTCTGAACCCCTCAACTAGATTCCAGGCTGTAACCCACCCTGGGCTATCTGTTAATCTGTATATAAACCACTCTGAACCCCTCAATTAGATTCCAGGCTGTAACTCACTCCGGGATATCTGTTATGCTGTATATAAACCACTCTGAACCCCGCAATTAGATTCCAGGCTGTAACTCGCTCTGGACTATCTGTTATTCTTTATATTAACAATTCTGAAGGCCTCAATTAGATCCAGACTAATTCACTCCAGGATATCTGTCATTCTGTATATAAACCACTCTCAACCTCTCAATTAGATTCCAGGCTGTAACTCACTCCGGTATATCCATTATTCTGTATATAAAAAACTCTGAACCCCTCAATTAGATTCCAGACTGTAACTCACTCCGGGATATTTGTTATTCTGTATATAAACCACTCTGAATCCCGCAATTAGATTACAGGCTGTAACTCACTCCGGGATATCTGTTATTCTGTGTATAAACCACCCTGAACCACTCAATTAGATTCCAGGCTGTAACTCAGTCTGGGCTTTCTGGTATTTTGTATATTAACCACTCTGAACCCCTCAATTAGATTCCAGGCTGTAACCCACCCTGGGCTATCTGTTATTCTGTATATAAACCACTCTAAACCCCTCTATTAGATTCTAGGCCGTAACTCAGTCTGGGCTATGTCTTGTTCTTTATATAAACAACTCTGAACCCCTCAATTAGATTCCAGGCCGTACCTCAGACTGGGCTATGTGTTATTCTGTATATAAACCACTCTGAACCCCTCAATTAGATTCCAGGCTGTAACTCGCTCTGGATTATCTGTTATTCTGTAAATTAACCTCTCTGAAGTCCTCAATTAGATCCAGGCTGTAACTCACTCCAGGATATCTGTTATTCTGTATATAAACCAGTCCTAACCCCTCAATTAGATTCCAGGCCGTAACTCACTCCGGGATATCTGTTATTCTGTATATAAACCACTCTGAATCCCTCAATTAAATTCCAGGCTGTAACTCACTCCGGAATATCTGTTAATCTGTATATAAACCACTCTGAACCCCGCAATTAGATTCCAGGCTGTAAATCACTCTCGACTATCTGTTATTCTGTATACTAACCACTCTGAAGGCCTCAATTAGATTCCAGGCTGTAACTCACTCCAGGCTATCTGTTATTCTGTATATAAACCACTCTGAACCCCTCAATTAGATTCCAGGCTGTAACCCACTTCGGGATATTTGTTATTCTGTGTATAAACCACCCTGGAACCCTCAATTAGATTCCAGGCTGTAACTCACTCCGGGATATCTGTTATTCTGTATATAAACCACTCTGAACCCGGCAATTAGATTTCAGGCTGTTACTCGCTCTGGACTATCTGTTATTCTTTATATTAACCATTCTGAAGGCCTCAATTAGATCCAGACTGTAATTCACTCCAGGATATCTGTCATTCTGTATATAAACCACTCTCAACCTCTCAATTAGATTCCAGGCTGTAACTCACTCCGGGATATCTATTATTCTGTATATAAAAAACTCTGAACGCCTCAATTAGATTCCAGACTGTAACTCACTCCGGGATATCTTTTATTCTGTATATAAACCACCCTGAACCACTCAATTACATTCCAGGCTGTAACTCAGTCTGGGCTTACTGGTATTTTGTATATTAACCACTCTGAACCCCTCAATTAGATTCCAGGCCGTAACTCAGTCTGGGCTATGTGTTATTCTGTATATAAACCACTCTGAACCCCTCAATTAGATTCCAGGCCGCACCTCAGACTGGGCTATGTGTTATTCTGTATATAAACCACTCTGAACCCCTCAATTAGATTCCAGGCTGTAACTCGCTCTGGATTATCTGTTATTCTGTAAATTAACCTCTCTGAAGTCCTCAATTAGATTCCAGGCCGTAACTCACTCTGGGATATCTGTTATTCTGTATATAAACCACTCTGAACCCCTCAATTAGATTCCAGGCTGTAACTCACTCCGGGATATCTGTTATTCTGTATATAAACCACTCTGAACCCCGCAATTAGATTCCAGGCTGTAACTCACTCTCGACTATCTGTTATTCTGTATATTAACCACTCTGAACCTCTCAATTAGATTCCAGGCTGTAACTCACTCCAGGCTATCTGTTATTCTGTATATAAGCCACTCTGAACCCCTCAATTAGATTCCAGGCTGTAACCCACTTCGGGATATTTGTTATTCTGTGTATAAACCACCCTGGACCCCTCAATTAGATTCCAGGCTGTAACTCACTCCAGGATATCTGTTATTCTGTATATAAACCAACCTGAACCCCTCAATTAGATTCCAGGCTGTAACTCACTCCGGGACATCTATTATTCCGTATTTCAACCACTCTGAACCCCTCAATTAGATTCCAGACTGTAACTCACTCCGGGATATCTGTTATTTTATATATAAACCACTCTGAACCCCTCAATTAGATTCCAGGCTGTAACTCACTCCGGGCTATCTGTTATTCTGTATATAAACCACTCTGAACCCCTCAATTACATTCCAGGCTGGAACCCACTCCGGGCTATCTGTTATTCTATATATAAACCACTCTGAACCCCTCAATTAGATTCCAGGCTGTAACTCACTCTGGACTATCTGTTATTCTGTATATTAACCACTCTGAAGGCCTCATTTTGATCCAGGCTGTAACTCACTCCATGATATCTGTTATTCTGTAGATAAACCACTCTGAACCTCTCAATTAGATTCCAGGCTGTAACTCACTCCAGGCTATCTGTTATTCTGTATATAAGCCACTCTGAACCCCTCAATTAGATTCCAGGCTGTAACCCACTTCGGGATATTTGTAATTCTGTGTATAAACCACCCTGGAACCCTCAATTAGATTCCAGGCTGTAACCCACCCAGGGCTATCTGTTATTCTGTATATAAACCACTCTAAACCCCTCTATTAGATTCCAGGCCGTAACTCAGACTGGGCTATGTGTTATTCTGTATATAAACCACTCTGAACCCCTCAATTTGATTCCAGGCTGTAACTCGCTCTGGATGATATGGTATTCTGTATATTAACCTCTCTGAAGGCCTCAATTAGATCCAGACTGTAACTCACTCCGGGATATCTGTTATTCTGTATATAAACCACTCTGAACCTCTCAATTAGATTCCAGGCTGTAACTCACTCTGGACTATCTGTTATTCTGTATATTAACCACTCTGAAGGCCTCAATTAGATTCCAGGCTGTAACCCACTTCGGGATATTTGTTATTCTGTGTATAAACCACCCTGAACCCCTCAATTAGATTCCAGGCTGTAACTCACTGGGGAATATCTGTTATTCTGTGTGTAAACCACTCGGAACCTCTCAATTAGATTCCAGGCTGTAACTCACTCCAGGCTATCTGCTATTCTGTATATAAACCACTCTAAACCCCTCAATTAGATTCCAGGCTGTAACTCGCTCTGGACTATCTGTTATTCTGTATATAAACCACTCTGAAGGCCTCAATTAGATCCAGACTGTACCTCACTCCAGGATATCTGTAATTCTGTATATAAACCACTCTGAACCCCTCAATTAGATTCCAGGCCGTAACTCACTCTGGGATATCTGTTATTCTGTATATAAACCACTCTGAACCCCTCAATTAGATTCCAGGCTGTAACTCACTCCGGGATATCTGTTATTCTGTATATAAACCACTCTGAACCCCGCAATTAGATTCCAGGCTGTAACTCACTCTCGACTATCTGTTATTCTGTATATAAACCACTCTGAACCTCTCAATTAGATTCCAGGCTGTAACTCACTCCAGGCTATCTGTTATTCTGTATATAAGCCACTCTGAACCCCTCAATTAGATTCCAGGCTGTAACCCACTTCGGGATATTTGTTATTCTGTGTATAAACCACCCTGGACCCCTCAATTTGATTCCAGGCTGTAACTCACTCCAGGATATCTGTTATTCTGTATATAAACCAACCTGAACCCCTCAATTAGATTCCAGGCTGTAACTCACTACGGGACATCTATTATTCTGTATATAAACCACTCTGAACCCCTCAATTAGATTCCAGACTGTAACTCACTCCGGGATATCTATTATTCTGTGTATAAACCACTCGGAACCCCGCAATTACATTCCAGGCTTTAACTCACTCCGGGATATCTGTTATTCTGTGTATAAACCACTCTGAACCCCTCAATTAGATTCCAGGCTGTAACTCACTCCAGGCTATCTGTTATTCTGCATATAAACCACTCTGAACCCCTCAATTAGATTCCAGGCTGTAACTCACTCCGGAATATCTGTTATTCTGTGTATAAGCCATTCGGAACCTCTCAATTAGATTCCAGGCTGTAACTCACTCCAGGCTATCTGTTATTCTGTATATAAACCACTCTAAACCCCTCAATTAGATTCCAGGCCGCAACTCAGACTGGGCTATCTGTTATTCTATATATAAACCACTCTGACCCCCTCAATTAGATTCCAGGCTGTAACTCACTGGGGAATATCTGTTATTCTGTGTATAAACAACTCGGAACCTCTCAATTAGATTCCAGGCTGTAACTCACTCCAGGCTATCTGCTATTCTGTATATAAACCACTCTAAACCCCTCAATTAGATTCCAGGCCGTAACTCAGACTGGGCCATCTGTTATTCTATATATAAATCACTCTGAACCCCTCAATTAGATTCCAGGCTGTAACCCACCCTGGGCTATCTGTTATTCTGTATATAAACCACTCGAAACCCCTCAATTAGATTCCAGGCCGCAACTCAGACTGGGCTATCTGTTATTCTATAGAAAAACCACTCTGACCCCCTCAATTAGATTCCAGGCTGTAACTCACTCTGGACTATCTGTTAATCTGTAAATTAACCACTCTGAACCCCTCAATTAGATTCCAGGCTGTAACTCACTCCAGGATATCTGTTATTCTGTATATAAACCACTCTGAACCCCTCAATTAGATTCCAGGCTGTAACTCACTCCGGGCTATCTGTTATTCTGTATATAAAACACTCTGAACCCCTCAATTAGATTCCAGGCTGGAACTCACTCCCGGATATCTGTTATTCTATATATAAACCACTCTGAACCCCTCAATTAGATTCCAGGCTGTAACTCACTCCGGGATATCTGTTATTCTGTGCATAAACCATCCTGACCCCCTCAATTAGATTCCAGGCTGTAACTCACCCTGCACTCTCTGGTATTTTGTATATTAACCAAACTGAACCCCTCAATTAGATTCCAGGCTGTATCTCACCCTGGGCTATCTGTTATTCTGTATATAAACCACTCTGAACCCCTCAATTTGATTCCAGGCCGTAACTCATTCTGGGCCATGTGTTATTCTGTATATAAACCACTCTGAACCCCTCAATTAGATTCCAGGCTCTAATCACCCCGGGCTACCTGTTTTTCTGTATATTAACCACTCTGAAGGCCTCAATTAGATCCAGACTGTAACTCACTCTGGGCTACCTGTTATTCTGTATATCAACCACTCTGAAACCCTCAATTAGATTCCAGGTTGTAACGCACTCCGGGTTACATGTTATTTTGTACATAATCCACCCCGAAATCAGCAATTAGATTCCAGGCTGTAACTCTTTCTGGCCTTTCTGTTATTCTGTATAAAACCACCCCGAATCCCTCGATTAGATTCCAGTCTGTCCCTCACTCCTGGGTACCTCATATGCTGTATGTAATCCCGAAACCCCTCAATTAGATTCCAGTCTGGAAATCACTCCTGGGGATCTGTTATTGGATCTGTGTAGTGATCCTTGTTGGATGTTAGACCAAAGACAAGATAAACTAAATGGTCAAACGTTACATTGGGAGCAGGAACACAGAAAGCCGCTGGTTCATTTCTGTCCTGTTACATATCTCCAAGTTTCAGATTGGGGCTGAATTTCTGTCACAATGGGGAAAGTCTCAAAAGCTGTTTACTGTTGTGCATGAATGCATCATCATGACATGAATTCTCTTGCAAGATAGGAAATGGAGACAGCTCCTGGAAGGTGTCTGTATCCCTGTCTGTGTGATTCGGTGTGTCTGTGATTCTATGTGCATGTTCAATGTTTTATATATTTTCAAACTGCATTGATGTTACCAGTCTCTCTTGCTTTTCCTTATTTATAAACTCAATGTCATCATTTTGCTGATATAAAATGGTGGCTGTGGACAAATCTAAAATGTCTGCCTGACTGATTTGTGTCAGGAATACTTTCAGCAAGGGAGAGGGGGCAATGTGTCAAAAGCCATTTCCATTCATTGATGCCAGCAGAGATAGGAAATGGAGACAGCTCTTTGAAGGTGGTTAAAATGTAAATCCCAGAACCTTTTTACAGTGAATGCGGAGAGACAATGTGACATTCCAGTAAGGTCTGCCTTACTTTCCAAGCTCCTAATATATGAGAGAAACATAATATACAAAACCTGAAAGAGCTCAGCCACTGAATTGTAGATTTGGAGCATTGGTTCAGAATAATGCCTGGAGATGCGTTATCCCAAATTGAAGGGTTTCTCAAATCCCACACTGACCTTCTGTGGGTTCAAATTGGGAACCCATTGACTAGATTCAAGGCTGTAAACCACTCCGGGCTATCTTTTTATTCTGTCCATAAACCACACTGAACCCCTTGATTAGATTCCAGGCTGTAACTCACTCTGGACTATCTGTTATTCTGTATATAAACCACCCTGAACCCCTCAATTAGATTCCAGGCTGTAACTCACTCTGGGCTATCTGTTATTCTGTATACACTCCACTCTGAACCCCTCAATTAGATTCCAGGCTGTAACTCACGCTGGGCTATCTGTCATTCTCTATATAAACCGCTCTGAACCCCTCAATTAGATTCCAGGCTGTAACTCACCCCGGGCTATCTGTTATTCTGTATATAAACCACTCTGAAACCCTCAATTAGATTCCAGGCTGTAACTCACCCCGGGCTATCTGTTATTCTGTATATAAACCACTCTGAAACCCTCAATTAGATTCCAGGCTGTAACTCACCCTGGGCTATCTGTTATTCTGTATATAAACCACTCTGAACCCCTCAATAGATTCCAGGCAGTTACTCACTGTGGGCTTCAGTTATTCTGTATATTAACGATTCAGAACCCCTCAATTAGATTCCAGGCTGTAACTCACCCTGGGCTATCTGTTATTCTGTATATAAACCACTCTGAACCCCTCAATTAGATTCCAGGCAGTAACTCACTGTGGGCTATCAGTTATTCTGTATATTAACGATTCAGAACCTCTCAATTAGATTCCAGGCTGTAACTCACTCTGGGCTATCTGTTATTCTGTATATAAACCACTCTTAACCCCTCAATAAGATTCCAGACTGTAACTCACAATGGGCTATCTGGTATTCTGTATATAAACCACACTGAACCCCTCAATTAGATTCCAGGCTGGATCTCACTCCGGGGAATCTGTTATTCTGTATATAAACCACACTGAACCCCTCAATTAGATTCCAGGCAGTTACACACTCTGGGCAATCTATTATTCTGTATATTAACGATTCAGAACCCCTCAATTAGATTCCAGGCTGTAACTCACCCTGGGCTGTTTGTTATTCTGTATATAAACCAATCTGAAACCCTCAATTAGATTTTAGGCTGTAACTCACTCCAGGCTATCTGTTATTCTGTGTATAAGCCACTCTGATCCCCTCAATTCGATTCCAGGCTGTAACTCACTCCGGGCAATCTGTAATTCTGTATATAAACCACTCTGAAGGCCTCAATTAGTTTCCAGGCTGTAACTCACTCCGGGATATCTGTAATGCTGTACATAAACCACTCTGATCCCCTCAATTAGATTCCAGTCTGTAACTCACTCCGGGCTATCTGTTATTCTGTATATAAACCACTCTTAACCCCTCAATTAGATTCCAGGCTGTGACTCACTCCGGGCAATCTGTTATTCTGTATATAAAACACTCTGAACCCCTCAATTTGATTCCAGGCTGTAATTCACGCTGGGCTATCTGTTATTCTGTATATAAACCACTCTTAACCCCTCAATTAGATTCCAGGCTGTGACTCACTCCGGGCAATCTGTTATTCTGTATATAAAACACTCTGAACCCCTCAATTTGATTCCAGGCTGTAATTCACGCTGGGCTATCTGATATTCTGTATATAAATCACTCTTAACCCCTCAATTAGATTCCAGGCTGTAACTCACTCCGGGCAATCTGTTATTCTGTATATAAACCACTCTGAACCTCTCAATTAGATTCCAGGGTGTAACCCACTCCGGGATATCTGTTATTCTGTATATTATCCACCCTGAACCCCTCAATTAGATTCCAGGCTGTAACTCACTCTGGGCTATCTGTTATTCTGTACATAAACCACCCTGAACCCCTCAATTAGATTGCAGGCTGTAAGCCACTTCGGGTTATTTGTTATTCTGTATATAAACCACCCTGAACCCCTCAATTACATTCCAGACTGTAACTCACTCCGGGATATCTGTTATTCTGTATATAAACCACTCTGAACCCCTCAATTAGATTCCAGGCTGTAACTCACTCCGGGATATCTGTTATTCTGTAACATAAACCAGAGGATTTGAGCCACGGGGAGAGGCTGAATAAGCTGAGGCTGTTTTCCCTGGCGCATCAGAGGCTGAGGGGTGACTTTATCGAGGTTTATAAAATCAAGACGGGCATGGCTAGGAAAAATAGACAAAGTCTTTTCCTCGCTGTAGGGGTGTCCAGAACTAGAGGGCAGAGGTTTAGTGTGAGAGGGGAAAGATATGGAAGAGACCTAAGGGGCAACTTGTTCACTCAGAGGGTGGTCCATGAATGGAATGAACTGTCAGAGGAAGTGGTGGAGGGTAGTACAATTGCAACATTTAAAATTCAGCTCGGTGGGTATGTGAATGGGAAAGGTTTGGAGGGAGATGGGCCAAGTGCTTGAAAAAGAGACTAGAGTAGGTTAGGATATCTGGTCGGCATAGACGGGTTGGACCAAAGGGTGTGTTTCCATGCTGTACATCCCTAGGAGTGTATGACTCCGCGATTTTGTGACTCACTACATTCTGTCCATAAACCACACTGAACCCCTTGATTAGATTCTAGGCTGTAACTCACTCAGGGCTATCTGTTATTCTGTATATAAACAAGCATGAACCCCTCAATTAGATTCCATGCCTTAACTCACTCCAGGGTATCTGTTTCTGTATATAAACCACCCCGATCCCCTCGATTAAATTCCAGGCTTTAACTCACTCCGGGCTATCTGTTTTTCTGTATATAAACCACTCTGAACTCCTCAATTAGATTCCAGGCTGTAACTCACTCCGGGATATCTGTTTTTCTGTATATAAACCACTCTGAACTCCTCAGTTAGGTTCCAGGCATTTGCTCACTCAGGACTATCTGTTAATCTGTATATAAACAAGCCTGAACCCCTCAATTCGATTCCAGGCTGTAACTCACTCTGGGCTATCTGTTATTCTGTATATTAACCACCCTGAACCCATTGATTTGATTCCACTTCCTGTCATGTTAAGCTCATGTTCCCAACACAATCTAATCTCAATAATGATCAATGTATCACTGGTCCTCCAATCTGCTGGCACTACCATCATGTTAACTTACTGATGTTTACGTACATGATCAGCTGTAGCATCTGAACAATACTGCTTCAGAATTTCTCATCATTTTACACAGAAACATTCAGCTTTTTCTATTCTTACTGCAAATCACCTTCCAGAATATTCTCTTGCACCTGCCAATGTTTTCAATATAATTCACAAAACACTGACAGCAAAATAGATGACATGATAGGATGTAGCAAACTGTTACACTCAGTACCTTCATGTTACAATGTAATAATATCCAGTCAGAAACATGCCCTGGGTCAGGGATAAAGCCTCCCTGGGTCTGGAAGTGGGGACTGGGCAGAGAACGGGGTTTTCGTCTGTCACTGAGTTAGTTTGGAAATCTGTGCTGCACATGGACATTTCTCCACATTATATTCAGTTTCTATGTGTGGGTGTGTGTGTGTGATGGAGAGAGTTTAAACTGAGTTTAACTCTGCGTCTCTGCTTAGGGATTCCCTGTCTTTCAGATATTTGACTGCAACATCATAGAAACTGTGGGGATCTGCCTGTTTCTCTCCCATCTTTCAGAACACATGGAAACCTCCACATAAAGCAATTGAATCCTGTCTGGCTCAGCTCATTGTTGAGTTGGTCCATGGTGGGTAATTTCTCCTCTGCTTTCTCTCCTCTCGTATCCCGTTGCTCTGTCGATAAATCGCAAAATACCCTCAATTTGAATGCAATCTGCAACCCACTCCAGTCTATCTGTTATTCTGTATGCAACCCACCCTGAACACCTCGATTTGATTCCAAGCTGCAACTCACTCCAGGCTATCTGTTATTCTGTATATAACCCACCCTGAACACCTCGATTCGATTCCAAGCTGCAACTCACTCCAGTCTATCTGTTATTCTATATGCAACCCAACCTGAACACCTCAATTCAATTCCAAGCTGTAACTCACTCCAGGCTATCTGTTATTCTGTACATAACCCACCCTGAACACCTCAATTCAATTCCAAGCTGTAACTCACTCCGGGCTGCCTGTTATTGTGTCTATAAACCACCCTGAACCCCGCGATTAGATTAAAGGCAGTAACTCACACTGGGCTAACTGTTATTTTGTATATAACCTACCTTGAACACCTCGATTCAAATCCAGGCTGTAACTCACTCCAGGCTATCTGTTATTCTGTATGGAACCCACCCTGAACACATCGATTCGATTACAAGCTGTAACTCACTCCAGGCTATCTGTTATTCTGTATATAAACTACCCTGAACCCCGTGATTCGATTCCAGGCTGTAACTCACTCTGAGCCATCTGTTATTCTGAATATAAACCACCCTGAACCCCTCGATTAGATTCCAGGCTATATCTCATTCTGTGGCATCTGTTATTCCGTATATAAATCACTGTGAACTCCTCAATTAGGTTCAAGGCATTAGCTCACTCAGGGCTATCTGTTATTCTGTATATAAACAAGCCTGAACCCCTCAATTAGATTCTGTGCCTTAACTCACTCCAGGGTATCTGTTTTCTGTATATAAACCACTCCAAACCCCTCGATTACATTCCAGGCTTTAACTGACTCCGGGATATCTGTTATTCTGTAACATAAACCAGCCTGAACCCCTTGATTAGATTCCAGGCTGTAACTCACTCCGGGCTATCTGATATTCTGTATATGAACCACCCTGAACCCCTCAATTAGATTCCAGGCTGTAACTCACTCCGGGATATCTGTTATTCAGTATATAGACCACTCTAAACCGCTCAATTAGATTCCAGGCTGTAACTCACTCCGGGCTCTCTGTTCTTCTGTATATAAACCACTCTGAACCTCTCAATTAGATTCCAGGCTGTAACTCACTCCGGGCTATCTGTTATTCTGTATGTAAACCACTCTGAACCCATCAATTAGATTCCAGGCTGTAACTCACTCTGGAAGATCTGTTATTCTGTATATAAACCACTCTGAACCCCTCAATTAGATTCCAGGCTGTAACTCACTCCGGGCTATCTGTTCTTCTGTATATAAAACACTCTGAACCCCTCAATTAGATTCCAGGCTGGAACTCACTCCGGGATATCTGTTATTCTGTGTATAAACCACTCTGAACCCCTCAATTAGATTCCAGGCTGTAACTCACTGCGGGATAACTGTTACTCTGTGTATAAACCACCCTGAACCCCTCAATTAGATTCCAGGCTGTAACTCACCCTGGGCTTTCTGGTATTTTGTATATTAACCACTGTGAACCCCGCAATTAGATTCCAGGCTGTAACTCACTCAGGGATATCTGTTATTCTGTGTATAAACCACCCTGAACCACTCAATTAGATACCAGGCTGTAACTCACCCTGGGCTTTCTGGTATTTTGTATGTTAACCACTCTGAACCCCTCAATTAGATTTCAGGCTGTAACCCACCCTGAGCTATCTGTTATTCTGTATATAAACCACTCGAAACCCCTCTATTGGATTCCAGGCCGTAACTCAGTCTGGGCTATGTGTTGTTCTGTATATAAACCACTCTTAACCCCTCAATTAGATTCCAGGCTGTAACTCACTCCGGGCAATCTGTTATTCTGTATATAAAACACTCAGAACCCCTCAATTTGATTCCAGGCTGTAATTCACGCTGGGCTATCTGATATTCTGTATATAAATCACTCTTAACCCCTCAATTAGATTCCAGGCTGTAACTCACTCCGGGCAATCTGTTATTCTGTATATAAACCACTCTGAACCTCTCAATTAGATTCCAGGGTGTAACCCACTCCGGGATATCTGTTATTCTGTATATTATCCACCCTGAACCTCTCAATTAGATTCCAGGCTGTAACTCACTCTGGGCTATCTGTTATTCTGTACATAAACCACCCTGAACCCCTCAATTAGATTGCAGGCTGTAAGCCACTTCGGGATATTTGTTATTCTGTATATAAACCACCCTGAACCCCTCAATTACATTCCAGACTGTAACTCACTCCGGGATATCTGTTATTCTGTATATAAACCACTCTGAACCCCTCAATTAGATTCCAGGCTGTAACTCACTGCGGGATAACTGTTACTCTGTGTATAAACCACCCTGAACCCCTCAATTAGATTCCAGGCTGTAACTCACCCTGGGCTTTCTGGTATTTTGTATATTAACCACTGTGAACCCCGCAATTAGATTCCAGGCTGTAACTCACTCAGGGATATCTGTTATTCTGTGTATAAACCACCCTGAACCACTCAATTAGATACCAGGCTGTAACTCACCCTGGGCTTTCTGGTATTTTGTATGTTAACCACTCTGAACCCCTCAATTAGATTTCAGGCTGTAACCCACCCTGAGCTATCTGTTATTCTGTATATAAACCACTCGAAACCCCTCTATTGGATTCCAGGCCGTAACTCAGTCTGGGCTATGTGTTGTTCTGTATATAAACCACTCTTAACCCCTCAATTAGATTCCAGGCTGTAACTCACTCCGGGCAATCTGTTATTCTGTATATAAAACACTCAGAACCCCTCAATTTGATTCCAGGCTGTAATTCACGCTGGGCTATCTGATATTCTGTATATAAATCACTCTTAACCCCTCAATTAGATTCCAGGCTGTAACTCACTCCGGGCAATCTGTTATTCTGTATATAAACCACTCTGAACCTCTCAATTAGATTCCAGGGTGTAACCCACTCCGGGATATCTGTTATTCTGTATATTATCCACCCTGAACCTCTCAATTAGATTCCAGGCTGTAACTCACTCTGGGCTATCTGTTATTCTGTACATAAACCACCCTGAACCCCTCAATTAGATTGCAGGCTGTAAGCCACTTCGGGATATTTGTTATTCTGTATATAAACCACCCTGAACCCCTCAATTACATTCCAGACTGTAACTCACTCCGGGATATCTGTTATTCTGTATATAAACCACTCTGAACCCCTCAATTAGATTCCAGGCTGTAACTCACTCCGGGATATCTGTTATTCTGTAACATAAACCAGAGGATTTGAGCCACGGGGAGAGGCTGAATAAGCTGAGGCTGTTTTCCCTGGCGCATCAGAGGCTGAGGGGTGACTTTATCGAGGTTTATAAAATCAAGACGGGCATGGATAGGAAAAATAGACAAAGTCTTTTCCTCGCTGTAGGGGTGTCCAGAACTAGAGGGCAGAGGTTTAGTGTGAGAGGGGAAAGATATGGAAGAGACCTAAGGGGCAACTTGTTCACTCAGAGGGTGGTCCATGAATGGAATGAACTGTCAGAGGAAGTGGTGGAGGGTAGTACAATTGCAACATTTAAAATTCAGCTCGGTGGGTATGTGAATGGGAAAGGTTTGGAGGGAGATGGGCCAAGTGCTTGAAAAAGAGACTAGAGTAGGTTAGGATATCTGGTCGGCATAGACGGGTTGGACCAAAGGGTGTGTTTCCATGCTGTACATCCCGAGGAGTGTATGACTCCGCGATTTTGTGACTCACTACATTCTGTCCATAAACCACACTGAACCCCTTGATTAGATTCTAGGCTGTAACTCACTCAGGGCTATCTGTTATTCTGTATATAAACAAGCATGAACCCCTCAATTAGATTCCATGCCTTAACTCACTCCAGGGTATCTGTTTCTGTATATAAACCACCCCGATCCCCTCGATTAAATTCCAGGCTTTAACTCACTCCGGGCTATCTGTTTTTCTGTATATAAACCACTCTGAACTCCTCAATTAGATTCCAGGCTGTAACTCACTCCGGGATATCTGTTTTTCTGTATATAAACCACTCTGAATTCCTCAGTTAGGTTCCAGGCATTTGCTCACTCAGGACTATCTGTTAATCTGTATATAAACAAGCCTGAACCCCTCAATTCGATTCCAGGCTGTAACTCACTCTGGGCTATCTGTTATTCTGTATATTAACCACCCTGAACCCATTGATTTGATTCCACTTCCTGTCATGTTAAGCTCATGTTCCCAACACAATCTAATCTCAATAATGATCAATGTATCACTGGTCCTCCAATCTGCTGGCACTACCATCATGTTAACTTACTGATGTTTACGTACATGATCAGCTGTAGCATCTGAACAATACTGCTTCAGAATTTCTCATCATTTTACACAGAAACATTCAGCTTTTTCTATTCTTACTGCAAATCACCTTCCAGAATATTCTCTTGCACCTGCCAATGTTTTCAATATAATTCACAAAACACTGACAGCAAAATAGATGACATGATAGGATGTAGCAAACTGTTACACTCAGTACCTTCATGTTCCAATGTAATAATATCCAGTCAGAAACATGCCCTGGGTCAGGGATAAAGCCTCCCGGGGTCTGGAAGTGGGGACTGGGCAGAGAACGGGGTTTTCGTCTGTCACTGAGTTAGTTTGGAAATCTGTGCTGCACATGGACATTTCTCCACATTATATTCAGTTTCTATGTGTGGGTGTGTGTGTGTGATGGAGAGAGTTTAAACTGAGTTTAACTCTGCGTCTCTGCTTAGGGATTCCCTGTCTTTCAGATATTTGACTGCAACATCATAGAAACTGTGGGGATCTGCCTGTTTCTCTCCCATCTTTCAGAACACATGGAAACCTCCACATAAAGCAATTGAATCCTGTCTGGCTCAGCTCATTGTTGAGTTGGTCCATGGTGGGTAATTTCTCCTCTGCTTTCTCTCCTCTCGTATCCCGTTGCTCTGTCGATAAATCGCAAAATACCCTCAATTTGAATGCAATCTGCAACCCACTCCAGTCTATCTGTTATTCTGTATGCAACCCACCCTGAACACCTCGATTTGATTCCAAGCTGCAACTCACTCCAGGCTATCTGTTATTCTGTATATAACCCACCCTGAACACCTCGATTCGATTCCAAGCTGCAACTCACTCCAGTCTATCTGTTATTCTATATGCAACCCAACCTGAACACCTCAATTCAATTCCAAGCTGTAACTCACTCCAGGCTATCTGTTATTCTGTACATAACCCACCCTGAACACCTCAATTCAATTCCAAGCTGTAACTCACTCCGGGCTGCCTGTTATTGTGTCTATAAACCACCCTGAACCCCGCGATTAGATTAAAGGCTGTAACTCACACTGGGCTAACGGTTATTTTGTATATAACCCACCTTGAACACCTCGATTCAAATCCAGGCTGTAACTCACTCCAGGCTATCTGTTATTCTGTATGGAACCCACCCTGAACACATCGATTCGATTACAAGCTGTAACTCACTCCAGGCTATCTGTTATTCTGTATATAAACTACCCTGAACCCCGTGATTCGATTCCAGGCTGTAACTCACTCTGAGCCATCTGTTATTCTGAATATAAACCACCCTGAACCCCTCGATTAGATTCCAGGCTATATCTCATTCTGTGGCATCTGTTATTCCGTATATAAATCACTGTGAACTCCTCAATTAGGTTCAAGGCATTAGCTCACTCAGGGCTATCTGTTATTCTGTATATAAACAAGCCTGAACCCCTCAATTAGATTCTGTGCCTTAACTCACTCCAGGGTATCTGTTTTCTGTATATAAACCACTCCAAACCCCTCGATTACATTCCAGGCTTTAACTGACTCCGGGATATCTGTTATTCTGTAACATAAACCAGCCTGAACCCCTTGATTAGATTCCAGGCTGTAACTCACTCCGGGCTATCTGTTATTCTGTATATGAACCACCCTGAACCCCTCAATTAGATTCCAGGCTGTAACTCACTCCGGGATATCTGTTATTCAGTATATAGACCACTCTAAACCGCTCAATTAGATTCCAGGCTGTTACTCACTCCGGGCTCTCTGTTCTTCTGTATATAAACTACTCTGAACCCCTCAATTAGATTCCAGGCTGTAACTCACTCCGGGCTATCTGTTCTTCTGTATATAAAACACTCTGAACCCCTCAATTAGATTCCAGGCTGGAACTCACTCCGGGATATCTGTTATTCTGTGTATAAACCACTCTGAACCCCTCAATTAGATTCCAGGCTGTAACTCACTGCGGGATAACTGTTACTCTGTGTATAAACCACCCTGAACCCCTCAATTAGATTCCAGGCTGTAACTCACCCTGGGCTTTCTGGTATTTTGTATATTAACCACTCTGAACCCCTCAATTAGATTCCAGGCTGTAACTCACTCAGGGATATCTGTTATTCTGTGTATAAACCACCCTGAACCACTCAATTAGATACCAGGCTGTAACTCACCCTGGGCTTTCTGGTATTTTGTGTGTTAACCACTCTGAACCCCTCAATTAGATTCCAGGCTGTAACCCACCCTGAGCTATCTGTTATTCTGTATATAAACCACTCGAAACCCCTCTATTGGATTCCAGGCCGTAACTCAGTCTGGGCTATGTGTTGTTCTGTATATAAACCACTCTGAACACCTCAATTAGATTCCAGGCTGTAATTCACTCCGGGCTATCTGTTATTCTGTATATAAACCACTCTGAAGGCCTCAATTAGATCCAGACTGTAACTCGCTCCAGGATATCTGTTATTCTGTATATAAACCACTCTGAACCCCTCAATTAGATTACAGGCTGTAACTCGTTCTGGACTATCTGTTATTCTGTATATTAACCACTCTGAACCCCTCAATTAGATTCCAGTCTGTAACTCACTCCGTGATATCTGTTATTCTGTATATAAACCACTCTGAACCTCTCAATTAGATCCAGGCTGTAATTCATTCCGGGCTATCTGTTATTCTGTATATAAACCACTCTGAATCCCTCAATTAGATTCCAGGCTGTAACTCACTCCGGGATATCTGTTATTCTGTATATAAACCACTCTGAACCCCTCAACTAGATTCCAGGCTGTAACCCACCCTGGGCTATCTGTTAATCTGTATATAAACCACTCTGAACCCCTCAATTAGATTCCAGGCTGTAACTCGCTCTGGACTATCTGTTATTCTGTATATTAACCACTCTGAAGGCCTCAATTAGATCCAGACTATAACTCACTCCAGGATATCTGTTATTCTGTATATAAACCACTCTGAACCCCTCAATTAGATCCAGGCTGTAACTCACTCCGGGATATCTGTTATGCTGTATATAAACCACTCTGAACCCCGCAATTAGATTCCAGGCTGTAACTCGCTCTGGACTATCTGTTACTCTTTATATTAACAATTCTGAAGGCCTCAATTAGATCCAGACTGTAATTCACTCCAGGATATCTGTCATTCTGTATATAAACCACTCTCAACCTCTCAATTAGATTCCAGGCTGTAACTCACTCCGGTATATCCATTATTCTGTATATAAAAAACTCTGAACCCCTCAATTAGATTCCAGACTGTAACTCACTCCGGGATATTTGTTATTCTGTATATAAACCACTCTGAATCCCACAATTAGATTACAGGCTGTAACTCACTCCGGGATATCTGTTATTCTGTGTATAAACCACCCTGAACCACTCAATTAGATTCCAGGCTGTAACTCAGTCTGGGCTTTCTGGTATTTTGTATATTAACCACTCTGAACCCCTCAATTAGATTCCAGGCTGTAACCCACCCTGGGCTATCTGTTATTCTGTATATAAACCACTCTAAACCCCTCTATTAGATTCTAGGCCGTAACTCAGTCTGGGCTATGTCTTGTTCTTTATATAAACAACTCTGAACCCCTCAATTAGATTCCAGGCCGTACCTCAGACTGGGCTATGTGTTATTCTGTATATAAACCACTCTGAACCCCTCAATTAGATTCCAGGCTGTAACTCGGTCTGGATTATCTGTTATTCTGTATATTAACCTCTCTGAACCCCTCAATTAGATCCAGACTGTAACTCACTCCGGGATATCTGTTATTCTGTATATAAACCAGTCCTAACCCCTCAATTAGATTCCAGGCCGTAACTCACTCCGGGATATCTGTTATTCTGTATATAAACCACTCTGAATCCCTCAATTAAATTCCATGCTGTAACTCACTCCGGAATATCTGTTAATCTGTATATAAACCACTCTGAACCCCGCAATTAGATTCCAGGCTGTAAATCACTCTCGACTATCTGTTATTCTGTATACTAACCACTCTGAAGGCCTCAATTAGATTCCAGGCTGTAACTCACTCCAGGCTATCTGTTATTCTGTATATAAACCACTCTGAACCCCTCAATTAGATTCCAGGCTGTAACCCACTTCGGGATATTTGTTATTCTGTGTATAAACCACCCTGGACCCCTCAATTAGATTCCAGGCTGTAACTCACTCCGGGATATCTGTTATTCTGTATATAAACCACTCTGAACCCGGCAATTAGATTTCAGGCTGTAACTCGCTCTGGACTATCTGTTATTCTTTATATTAACCATTCTGAAGGCCTCAATTAGATCCAGACTGTAATTCACTCCAGGATACCTGTCATTCTGTATATAAACCACTCTCAACCTCTCAATTAGATTCCAGGCTGTAACTCACTCCGGGATATCTATTATTCTGTATATAAAAAACTCTGAACGCGTCAATTAGATTCCAGACTGTAACTCACTCCGGGATATCTTTTATTCTGTATATAAACCACCCTGAACCACTCAATTACATTCCAGGCTGTAACTCAGTCTGGGCTTACTGGTATTTTGTATATTAACCACTCTGAACCCCTCAATTAGATTCCAGGCCGTAACTCAGTCTGGGCTATGTGTTATTCTGTATATAAACCACTCTGAACCCCTCAATTAGATTCCAGGCCGCACCTCAGACTGGGCTATGTGTTATTCTGTATATAAACCACTCTGAACCCCTCAATTAGATTCCAGGCTGTAACTCGCTCTGGATTATCTGTTATTCTGTATATTAACCTCTCTGAAGGCCTCAATTAGATTCCAGGCTGTAACTCACTCCAGGATATCTGTTATTCTGTATATAAACCAGTCCTAACCCCTCAATTAGATTCCAGGCTGTAACTCACTCCGGGATATCTGTTATTCTGTATATAAACCACTCTGAACCCCGCAATTAGATTCCAGGCTGTAACTCACTCTCGACTATCTGTTATTCTGTATATTAACCACTCTGAACCTCTCAATTAGATTCCAGGCTGTAACTCACTCCGGGATATCTGTTATTTTATATATAAACCACTCTGAACCCCTCAATTAGATTCCAGGCTGTAACTCACTCCGGGCTATCTGTTATTCTGTATATAAACCACTCTGAACCCCTCAATTAGATTCCAGGCTGGAACCCACTCCGGGCTATCTGTTATTCTATATATAAACCACTCTGAACCCCTCAATTAGATTCCAGGCTGTAACTCACTCCAGGATATCTGTTATTCTGTAGATAAACCACTCTGAACCTCTCAATTAGATTCCAGGCTGTAACTCACTCCAGGCTATCTGTTATTCTGTATATAAGCCACTCTGAACCCCTCAATTAGATTCCAGGCTGTAACCCACTTCCGGATATTTGTAATTCTGTGTATAAACCACTCTGAACCCCTCAATTAGATTCCAGGCTGTAACTCACTCCGGGATATCTGTTAATCTGTATATAAACCACTCTGAACCCCTCAATTAGATTCCAGGCTGTAACTCATTCCGGGATATCTGTTATTCTGTATATAAGCCACTCTGAACCCCTCAATTAGATTCCAGGCTGTAACCCACTTCGGGATATTTGTTATTCTGTGTATAAATCACCCTGAACCCCTCAATTAGATTCCAGGCTGTAACTCACTCCGGGATATCTATTATTCCGTATATAAACCACTCTGAACCCCTCAATTAGATTCCAGCCTGTAACTCACTCCGGGATATCTGTTATTCTATATATAAACCACTCTGAACCCCTCAATTAGATTCCAGGCTGTAACTCACTCCGGGCTATCTGTTATTCTATATATAAACCACTCTGAACCCCTCAATTAGATTCCAGGCTGGAACCCACTCCGGGTTATCTGTTATTCTATATATAAACCACTCTGAACACCTCAATTAGATTCCAGGCTGTATCTCACTCCGGGCTATCTGTTATTCTGTATATAAGCCACTCTGAACCCCGCAATTAGATTCCAGGTGTAACTCACTCCAGGATATCTGTTATTCTGTATATAAACCACTCTGAACCTCCGGGGAATGTCTGTTATAGAATGTTGAGGATACAACGTTCCGAGGAACTCCTTGACCTGTTCCCCCGACCCACCCCACTAACATGATGTTACGTGCATGGGCACACTGTAACATTAATGGAGTGAGAGAGGGAGAGTCCAATCACAGGAATGGGAACTAAAGGCATTGCCAGATCAGCTGAAATGGTGAGATTTACCACATTCTCAATCCACCTCACAGACAAGCCTAGACACCATAAACCCAGTGGAGATATCTTTTCACCGTTGAACACGCTGTAGACCAGGCCAGTGTACTGCTCAGTACAACCCAGCAATCTGTCCAGATTCATCCATTGTACTGGTCAATACAATCCAGTGATCTGTCCAGAGTGGAGCACTGTGCAGACCACAGCAGTGCATTGATCTATAAACCCAGACTAGATACCTGTCCAGAACGGGGAGCTGCACAGACCACATCATTGTATTATCTATAAACCTCAACGAGATAGTCTGACCAGCTCAGCGACCTGTGCATTGATCACCCGTGAATAAATTTGCAAACGAGGCGCAGTTACCCTCCCAGCATGTAGGACTGTGTACACCACCCCAGTGCATTGATCTGTAACCCTGGAGCAGTTACCCTCTCAGCATGTAGGACTGTGTACCCCACCCCAATTGCATTGATCTGTAAACCAGGAGCAGTTACCCTCCCAGCATGTAGGACTGTGTACACCACACCAGTGTATTCATCTGTAACCCAGGAGCAGTTACCCTCCCAGCATGTAGGACTGTGTACCCCACCCCAATTGCATTGATCTGTAAACCAGGAGCAGTTACCCTCCCAGCATGTAGGACTGTGTACACCACCCCAGTACATTGATCTGTAACCCAGGAGCAGTTACCCTCCCAGCATGTAGGACTGTGTACCCCACCCCAGTGCATTGATCTGTAACCCAGGAGCAGTTACCCTCCCAGCATGTAGGACTGTGTACACCACCCCAGTACATTGATCTGTAACCCAGGAGCAGTTACCCTCCCAACATGTAGGACTGTGTACACCACCCCAGTACATTGATCTGTAAACCAGGAGCAGTTACCCTCCCAGCATGTAGGACTGTGTACCCCACCCCAGTACATTGCTCAGTAACACTGTGTGAGATCCCTGCCCAGTGTGGGGAAACTTGCAGCCCGTACTGGAACTGACAGGATGTACAGCTCCCACCCATTTACAGCTCCATATCTCCATTGTTGCCATGACAAGGGGGTGCTGTGCGTATGAACCTCACTGCCAGAAGGAGATAGTGGGGGAATCAGTTTAATATCATCACATGGGAGGGGTTTGGGGTATAGACAGAGAGGGGGAGACTGAGAGACAGTGTCATGGAAGGATGTGTTCCCAGGTTTCAGAATGCTGAAATATAGACACTTCGATAGCATCCTGTAACAAGAGCCTGTCTTCCCAGGAAAGATGGGAAAGTGGGATATTGGTGTGAGATCAGATGATGGAGAGTTTTGTATGAGCATTTGTTCTACAGCTTTGTAAATGGAGTCGTTCATGGCTGGAGGTACACCCCATCACCCAGATACCCCTGGATATTCCGTGATCCCTGACACTGATGTCATTTTTAAAAGCATAATGGTCACACGATTGAGCTTTCTCTGCTTGGAGGGGCCCTGCACAGTTTACCCCGAGCATGGCAGATAAGGGACAATTACACCACGGTTTGTCAACAGGGGCACGGAGGTCCTGGTGGATGGGCTCGTACAGAGGGCGACCATTCTCTTCTCAGAGGGGGTGACACCACCAGACCCACCGAGCATGGTCTGAGCTCCCCACCCAGCTCAGTACAGTATCTGTGGTCTGAAGAAATACCCAGCAATACAGTGCAAGCATCAATAACCTTCCCCACTCTGTCAGGATAAGGGTCACCATATTCCCTCTGCTCCCTCACACTCACTGTATATCTGTAATAGCACCGACCGCCGAACAAGGCTCATGGTCCACCACACTCACTGCCTCATGCTGCACCTTCTCTCTCTGTCTCAGTCTCTCCCTCTCCCTCTATCTCCCCTCCTCCCTCCACTTCACCCCCACACTAATAACACTGCATGGATACAACACTGTGGACTGACTCCCTCCAGACACCTCACCATGACCCCTTCCCCACCTATACTAACACTAACAGCAGGACCACCCACTCCCACCCTCCCTCTCTCCCTCCCTTTCTCCCATTCCAGGAGAAACAGCCTGGAATAGGACAGAAAGGGCCAAGCCGGGTGGTGGAGTGCCCGATATCCGTTCCCTCACCCCCTCCCCCCGCCATGTGGGGAGGACCCTGGTACGAGCCGGAGAGGATTGGGACGCCTCGTGTGGAGATTCGGAAACATCCACGTCCCACCGACCGAGTCAGGAGCAATGTTCATTGAAGGACAATTCTCACTTTAAACCCACTGGCAGCTCCGTTTCCCCCCGGCACAACTTAGAAGCCATGGCCCTGATGACATCTCCCTTTTGTGTCGAGCTGGTACAAATGGAATCCCCATGGTCTCGGTGGGCAGGAGGGTGGGCTCACATCACATCGTCATCACCACCTCCCAGGAAGGGAGCAGGGAGACTCCCTCCTACACCTCCCCCTGTAAACAGCTCAGATACTGAAACTAATCTGTGATAGTTACTGCTCTCCCCACTTGTCCTGACATCTTCAACAAGCTGTGCTCACATACACGCAGGACCATCTGCTCCTACACCCCCTTTATAACGGTACAGCCTGTTTTAAACTGTCTTTCATTGTCTTTCCTACCAAAGTGCATCACCTCAAACTGCTCTGCACTGATCCCCATCTGCCATAAACCTGAACACTGCACCAACGTGTGATTGTCCTGTTAGATTTCCACACTCTCCTCCATAGACTTTACAATTCTTCCAATTTGGTCTTATCTCCAAACATTGAGATTGTCATAGCGTCACAGTCCCCATGAAACAACTGAAATCCTGCCCCACATACACGAGTGTGAGCAAGTGAAATACTGATATATTCCTATGGACAGAGTCTATTAATGACATGCTGTCAATGGAGCAACAAAAGTCCTGACACACACCAGACGGAGCGAATGAAATATTGACAAACCACAGAGCAAGAGAAATCCGGAGAGGTCCCACTTATCGATATTCATCAGAGTATAATGTGATGAAGTTGAAAGTGTGTACTGTACCTTTAAGAGAGAGGGAATGCTGTTCTGAACTGAGAGCTTACAAGCACCTGAGATATGAGAGGATGGCAGACCCAGAAACAGTATATTGCTATAGAGCTGGAGTCGGGTAATAAGCAGTTAAGAGAAAGAGGGTCCCAGAGTTGTGAATAGTTCATGTAAAATGTTCACTTTCAGAGTGAAAAAATAAATTGATGTTTTTATTTAAACAGTGGAATTTGGGAGTTCTCTGTCACTCATATTTTAACAGTTTACGAGGCGAATTGAGCATTTTTTTATGTTTCATTTAAGTTACCAGATGAGCTTCACGCCGTGTCCTAACCATCCCCGTGTGTGTATCTGTGTGTATCTGTGTGGGGCAGGTCTGGCAGTCTCTGTGGTGCTTAAAGTGATGCAATGCCACCCTCTGCTGGCCGCCACACGCCACTGCTCAGGCATTGGCAGAGCGTGAAAACCAACAGGGATTCATTCAGAGATGGGGAGGGAGAGGGCAGCTGCTCACAGCACCATCCGAACTGATGTCTCATCCATGTACTGATCTAAATGTCCTTTAAACATTGTAACTGTCCCTACTTTCACCACTTCCTCTAGAAGTTCATTCCACACACAAGCCAGCTTCTGTCTAACATAATTACTTTTCATGACTTTTGTTAATCTTTTTCCTCGCACCTTAAAAATCCCTCAGATTTGAATCCCCAATTCTAGAGAAAAGACATGAGCCCTTCAGCATCTCTGTAACCCTCATTATTTTATAAACCTCTGTACAGGTACTGCTTAATCTCATATTCTTCAATGAAAAAAGTCCAAGCCTATCCAGCCTCTCCTTATAGCTCACACCCTCCTTTCCCAGCAACATCATGGTTAATCTCTTCTCAATCCTCTCCAGCTTAATAATATCAACGTCAGTAATATCAAAGTGAATAGTCAAGGTATTTTCTAAGGGTACGGGGAGTCCAAAAATAGAGGACATAGGCTTAAGGTGAGACGGGAAACATTTAAAAGTAACCTAAGGGGCAGCTTTTTCACCCAGAGGGTGGTGTGCCTATGGAATAAGCGGGCAGCATGACCAGGCTGGACACAGAGGTCTCACCAATGTCCTGTACAACCTCAACATGACATCCAAATTCCGATACTCAAAGGCCTGTCCTAGGAAGACATGTGTGTTAAACACCTTCTTAACCACACTATCTCTATGAGATGCAAATTTTAAAGAATTAAACCTGACAGCCTAGGTTTCTGTACGACAGCACTGCCAAAGGCTCTTCTTTTAATTGTAATGGTCCTGCTGTTGTTTGATTTACCAAATCCAATACCTCGCATTAATCCAAACTAAACTACATCAGCCACCCCTCAGCCCAGTGTGTGATATTACTGCCACCTCCCCCTCCCCCTTCAATTTTAAAATGCCCTCCCCCTCTCCAGGAGGCCTGCACACACCAGCCTTGAGTTTCACAAAGACCCTGAGCTTGGGTTGCCTTGTGTGGTTAGGGGGAGGAGGGACAGATTGCAGACACAGTCAGTGGGGAGGAGAGGCTGGACAGTAATCGGCAGCCTGGTGTCACTTCATGGTTTCAGGAAAAGGGGAGTCACACGTGAGAGTTGGGTAAGAGTGATCGGTGTTTTGGGGTCAGAAATTTATCTCTTCCTTCGTCTCTGGTGTTCAGTAATAAATATCTGTTTGAGACCCTTCATTGGGCAGAGTGTGTCTGCAGGATTTCTTTCCTTAATATTGCAGACTACAAATAATAGCAATTAAAGATGTTTATATTTAATTTCAATGGCACAGCACATACACTCAATATCTTACAGTTGAGACAAATATCTTGCATTTGTTTAACAATACAAAGTGTTTTGTGTAGTTCAGTAATGGTAACCTGATTATAATAAATCCACACCGAGCTGAAAGTGGGCACTAAAATATGACCCAACATCTGGGTATGGTAGTGTAATGGGTAGTGTCCCTGTCTCTGAGCCGGACTCTGGATTTGATTCCAATTCCTGAACTTGTGTGGTGGTGTTCCTAGCTCTGGGCTAGAAGGCCTGGATTCAAGTTCTGCCTGTTGCAGAGGTATGTCCCAGCATGTCAGAACAGTCTGATGAACAAACACACAGGAGAATACTGTTACAGCTTTATGGGTATTGTCGAGCGATGCTAGTGTCCCTGCCTCCGGGCATTAAGGTCTTGGCGTTAAGCCCACAGAAGTGTCTCAGGATACATCTGAACAAACTGATTAAAATGGATTTAGAATTGTGACTTGGTGGAGAGGGAAGAGGTGTTAGTATTGAATTTCAGAATTTAGGCCCAGGATGACTGAAAGTACAGCCATTCGTGTTGATTGGGGTCAGATTTTGCAGCAGTAAAGATTTATAAAATCAAAATGGCCATAGATAGGGTGAGTAGTCAGGGGTTTTTCCCCAAATTTGGGGTGTCCAAAACTAGAGGGCATTGGTGGAAAGTGAGAGGGGCAAGGTTTTGAGGAGACCTAAAGGGCAACATTTCACACAGAGGGTGGTGTGCGTATGGAATGAGATGCCAGAGGAAGTGGTGGAGGCTGGTACAACTACATCATCTGGGTACTGAGAGACCTGGCGAGCTTTTCCAGCAATTTCTGTATTTCTTTAAAAAATGCATTCAGTTTAACACAGGTATTCTGAATAAATTAAACATTTTTATTTTTTAATGAAGCAGGGACATATAAACATATCTTCAAATTAACCAAGACCATTTTCTGCTAAGGGTATGGCTCTCTGTATGACAGCAGCAATGATGCACCTACATGGAACAGGGAATGTGATGGAGACATAGTTTGGATAATGTACAAGGAGACCTCACATGGTCCAGTTTGGGAGAGGATGACATTACTGTGTGATTGAACTCAGAGAGGGAGAAAATGTAATCTGCCTGAGAAGGAATGGCCTATTGAACTCTCTCTCCTTCATTGTTCCTCATCACAGCAATGTGTGCGAGTTAAAAATCCTCTACAGTCATCGTTACCATTCTTATTTTTATGGAATCCCTGCAGTGTGGAACCATGCCCTTCGACCCAACAAGTCCATATCAACATTCCTAACCCATTCCCCTATATTTACCTCTGACTATTGCACATAACCTAGAAATCCCTGAACACTACGGACAATTTAGCATGACCAATCCACCGAACCTACACAGTTTGTGGTAGGAAACTGGATCACCCATTAGAAGCTCACACAGACAAGGGGAGAATGTGCAAACTCCACACAATCACCCAAGGCTGGAATCGAACGCAAGTCCCTAGTGCTGTGAGGCAGCAGTGCTCACCACCGTACTACCCTTTGGATGATCCCGAACCAGAACTCACTGGAATCTCCTCACTGCCTAAAGCAAAGGGAATTCAGCCAAATCCAAACTCTCCCAGGATGAAATCCCATTGCTAGCAGCTGTGTGAGTACAATATCTACGGAAGCAGAATAATGTTTTGGACAATCTCACAATTTTCCCTTTGTCACGAGTTTCAGTACTATTTGGACCAAGTTATTTCAAGTTAAAATTGCAGAGATTTTGTGTGTGTGTGTGTGTGTGTGTCAGCATTTTTTGAAAGGGAAATATTGATTATATAATTGCAATACCCAAACAGTTTGCTATTCATCTTTCCATCATAGTTTGAGTAACATTGCTGTGGATCATAAACGTGTTGTTTTAGCAGATTAAAGAAACTAGCCAGACTTGTTCCTAAAACTGACCCTGACCCAGTCTGAGACAAATATCTTCGGCCATATCACCAACCTGGTTACATTTAACATTTGTTGTGAGCAGTGGAGGAGTGGGACTAGAAAAGGAAACAGTGACCCCAAAAAGCCGGGGAACTATAGACCGGTGAGCCTGATGTCAGTGGTGGGTAAGTTGTTAGAGGTGATTCTGAGGAATACCATTTACATACATTTGGGAAGGCAAGGGCTGATCGGGGTAGACAAAGATGCTTTCTGCATGGGAAATCATGTCTCATTAATTTGGGTGAGTTTTTTGAAGAGGTGACAAAGACGATTGATGAAGGCAATTTGGTAGACATTGTCTATATGGACTTCAGCAAGATGTTCATTTAAAGAACAAAGACCAAAGAAAATTTACAGCCCAGGAACAGGGCCTTCGCCCTCCAAGCCTGAGCCGATCCAAATGTACTGTCTAAACCTATCGGTCAATTCCTAAGCATCTATCTTCCGCTGCTCCCCACCTACTCATGCATCTGTCCAGACTCATCTTAAATGAATCGACCATGCCTGCCTCTACCACCTCTGCTAGCAACGCGTTCCAAACGCTCACCACCCTCTGTGTGAAGTACGTACCGCGTGTATCCCCCTTAAACTTTCCTCCTCTCACTTTGAAAGCACAACCTCTCATTATTGAATCCTTCAACCTGGGAAAAAGCTTGTCTCTATCCACCCTGGCTATCCCCTTCATGATTTTGCAAACCTTAATCAGGTTCCCCCCCTCAATCTCCTTTTATCTAGTGAAAATAAACCTAACCTACTCAGCCTCTCTTCATAGCTAATATTTCATTCTGATTGGTAGACAGATTAGTAAGTTTCAGTCACATGGGATACAGAGGAAGCTAATCACAACTAGCTTGAAGGAAGAGGGGTATTTTTCAGACTGGAGGCTTGTGAGCAGCAGTGTGCTGTAAGAATCAGTACTGAGTTCATTGCAATTCATCATTTATGTAAAGGATTTAGATGTGAATATTGGGGCCATAGTTAGTAAGGTTACAGATGACATCAGAAAGGTGGTGTAGTAGATTATCTCAGAGTACAACAAGACCGCAATTAGATGGGACATAGGGTCAAGGAGTAACAGATGAAGTTTAATTTAGATAAATTGAAGCTTTGCATTTTGGGAAGGCAAATCAGGGTAGACATTATATACTTCATGGTCAGGTCCTGGGGCGTGTTGTGAAACAAAGGGCTGCAGGTGCATTGTTCCTTGAAAGTGGAGTTGCAGGTAGACAGAGTGGTGCAGAACACATTTGGCACATTTGCCTTAATCAGTCAGAGCATTGAGTATAGGAGTTGTGGTGGTATGTTGCATCTATACAGGACGTTGGTGGGGCCACTTTAAGAATACTGCGTACAACTCGGTTTTCTGCAGAAATGACTTACACAGATGTCCCAGGACTGGAGGTTTAAGCTTTAGGTAGAGGCTGATTAGGTTGAGGTGTTTCCCCCTGGAGTGTCAGAGGCTGAGGGGTGACATTATAGAAGTTTATAAAACCATCAGGGGCATGGATATTCTGAACAGCCACGTTCTGCTCTCCAGGTTAGGGGAGTCCAGAACAAGAGGGCAGAGGTTGAAGGTGAGAGGACGAATGATTTAGAAGAGACCTGAAGATAAATGTTTCACACAGAGTGTGGTGTGTGTACAGAAAGTGCTGTTAGAGGAGGTGCTGAAGGCGGTTACAATCGCACATTTAAAAAGTATCTGAGAGGAGGGATATTGGCGAAATGCCGGCAAATGGGACTAGATCAGATTTGATATCTGATCGTAGTGAACAGATTGGACTAACGGGTCTGTTTCTGTTCTGCATGACTCTCTGATTCTATAAGAGGGATGACGAAAAATTCTGAAAGGACCTTTCAAGTGGGAATTCTCTTCACTGGAAGTTTATTGTGCCTCGATGTTCTAATTGATTGAAAGCTGCATTAATAAATATTTGACAGAGAAGTGAGTCACGGATATTGGGATACAGACAGGAAAGTGGGCCTGAGACCCTAACTTGATCAGTCACAATCTTAATTCCAGGTGGAGAAGGGTCAAAATATCTCATGACCCACTCCTGCTCCTCAGTCCCATGTTTCTGTGTTCTATTCAGCCCCTCATACCTGCTAGACAGGAACAGTTGTGGGCCACTTACTCCTATGGACTGGTGCACAGAAACAGAGGAGACCATTCAGCCTCTCAATACTGTCACACACGCTTTGATGTAATTTGGGAAATGTAATTGGAAAATCCAGGCATTTGTATGAAAGAGTCCCCTCATCTCTCTTTATAGAGCTTCCCCTCTCTGCAACTTGTGCTTCAGTTGTTGGTCACGTTGTAGATTCAGATTCACTGTGAATGCAGCCCATATACCTCACCCAGAGATGGCTCACTAAACCATCTGCTCTTCCTGACTGCAATATTCAAAAACATAACATCCATGAAAATAACACCCACTAACTTTCCAATAACAGGCTGTGAGAACATCAGAAACAGGGGCAGGTTGTTCACGCCCAAGCCTGCCTTGTCCTTCACTAAGATCGTGACTGATCTGCTCCTGGTCTCAAATCATCTTTCATACCCAATTCTTCATAGCCCTCACCTCTCTGACAGGTCAATATCCATCTACCTCCTCTTCAAATACTTTCAGTAATCTCGCTCCCAGAACACTCCTGAGAAGTGAAATCCTGACATTCAAAAGCATTTGTTTGAAGAAAACACTTGCTGCTCCTATATCATGGCCTACTGATATGAACAAAATAAGTTGAGACAAGGGTTCAGGTAAAAATGACTGGCCCTGATATTACGGCAGTGGTTGGCTTTTGTTGACATCAAGGAGCTTAACAAAACTGCACTTAATGGGAATCAGAGTAACCTCTCCAGTGTTTGGAGTCAATCATGGCACAAAGGAAGAAGGGCATCATCTCAGTCCTGGGCCAGCTCTGTGGGAGATCCTCAGGGTAGCTTGCACTTCACAAACAGCTTCAGCTGCTTCATCAATGTCTCCCCACCTTCACCCTCCCCACCATAAGATCAGAAGTGGGGATGGTCACCGAACATTCCACAATGTTCAGAACATTTTGTCCCCCGTCAGCTCCTGAACTAGTCTGTGTCCGTGTGCAGCAAGACCCAGACTCCATTGAGACTTGTGCTGTTAAAGTGTCGGTAACATTCATCTACCAGCACTGCCTGACAATGCACATTGCCACAGTAAAACAAGAGTTCATTCGGCACCTCACGCTGGTTTCACAGGAATATGAGGAAGCCATTCAGCCCATTGACACTATTGGAGAAGAACAGGGACAGCCCATTCAGTGCCTCCAGCCTATTACTCAGAAAGAGAAGGAGTCTAGTGTGATGGACCACACCAGAGCGCCTGGAAAATATTTGAAGGCGGTAGCCTAGACTCTATTTTTATTTTAATGGAAATGTAAAGTGTCTGTTCTAGACGCAATGTGACTGGTCAAAGTACTTGGTATGAAGCAAAACACCATTTATTGAAACACGAAAGATAAAATGAAAGCAAAGAAAGAGGAATCAAGAATAACTTAATTCTATTGGACAAGTTAACAGAATAATAGACCTAGGAACTATTACTGATGAACTGTTCCAATATAGGAAAATCCCATAAACACAGCCCTTGGCAGAAAGGAATATTCAGACACAGAATGTCACAAACATTTCTCTAATCCAGGAATTAAAAACAGCACCAAGAGAAAACTCAGGGAAAGTAGCAGGAGACATTCACTGAAGCTTCCAACTCTGTGGAGACCCCAATAGTTTCTGATGTTACTGAGAAACCAAAACCCAGAGATCCTAATCTGTGAGAGCTGGCCACACCCATGAAGGCTGCATTAAAATAAACACAAGGCCTCTCTCGTTGTTTCCTCGAGTGGTCTTAACTAGCCCGCTTGGTAATGGTTGTTCAATCTCCCTCTTAAAAGAAACCCAGACAAAATAACCTCTTAAAACTGCAGCATCATCACACTTATCAGTACATCGAGCTTTCAAAAAGAACCAGGGGTAAGCCAATTCGGCCCTTGACCCTGTCCAATCGGACGAGGAAGAAGCCATTCAGTTCCTTGGGTCACTTACACAGCAATGGGATGAGGCCATTCAGCCCCTTGAGTCACTTTCACAGGAACAGTAAGAGGCCATTCCCCCCTCAACGTACTTACACAGGGACAGAATGAGGCAATTGATGCTGATTCCTGATGAATGGCTTATGACCGAAACATCGATTCTCCAGCTCCTCGGATGCTGCCTGACCTGCTGTGCTTTTCCAGCAATCGACGCTGTACTCTGATCTCCAGCATCGGCAGTCCTTACTGTCTCCAGAATGATGCTCCAACATGATGAACAAGTGGAGCAGAGTCTGCACAGAAAGACTGCTCCATGTTGTTCGTCCTGGCTCCATTGCTTACAATACACACGTGGGACTTTAATGTGGTTTTCTAGTGGTGAGGAGGGAAGCCATATGTCTTGTGTGAAGTCTCAAGAAGGCATATTTCATCTCTGAGATCCCAGCCTGGTGTTCTCTGTGCAGGGCGGAAGCTGTTGAGAAAAGCTACCTGTTTCAGATGGAAGGTATTGTGGCTGCTGTTGGGGATTGTGAGCAACATGTCGTTCAGTACGCGTTCACTCGCAACTGCACAGTTAATTTAGGCATATAAACTATTAGGAAGGTCACGTTAGACTGATGAATGGACTCAGTAAGTTCAAATAGTGCTGATCTTGTTCATGTTGATCACGTCTAGTGCACGTCCTGTTCAGTGTATCCTGTATGCCTTACTCTGTCCAAGTCTATTTCCACCCTATGATCTGTCTGGCCATGTTTACTATGATCTGCTTCACTGCTCATAAACAAAGTGTTCCCCTGTACTGAGGTACACGTGACAATAAATCAAACCAATCAATCCTGGGTAAAGTATGAAATTTCTCACCCTATCAATGTCTCTTTTGGAAATAAGAGATCGCTGCCACTCCTCGTGTTTCAGCATTACCATTTCTTCGTCTCTCACAGTTCTACAGATTAAACACTCAGCTTATTCACTCTATCCTCATGTTACCATCACTGGTGTCTGTGGTAAGGAGACTATTCCTTACAAAGGAGATCAAATCTGTAGAGAGTGCCCCTAATGCTCTCTCAGCAAGGCTCTACAACAGCAGGAAGATGGCTTTACTTATTTACTCGAATCATCTTACAATGAAGGACAGCATACCATTGTCTGCACCCATTACTTACGCAGGGTTTGATTCAGAGCAGTCAGCATAGATTTGTGAGTGGGAGATCATTCTTCCCAAATTTGTTAGAGTTCTTTGATGAAGTGACCAGGAAGGTTGACGAGGACAGAGTGGTAGACGTAGTCTCCATGGATTTCAGTGAGGCCTTTGATAAGGTTCCAATGGCAGGCTGCTCTGGAAGGTTACATCACGTGGAATGCTGGGGGAACTGGCCAATTGTATACACAGTTGGCTTGATGGTAGGAAGTAGAGGGTTTAGTGGAAGGATACTTGTCAGACTGGAGGATGTTATCTATGATTATCTATGATTATCTATGACTGCAGATACATACACTTGTGATAAAACCTTTCAATGATCTATGAATCGGCCAAGCAAGACTCTGTATTGTATCAAACTGCTCTGAGGTCTTAAAGGATAAACCTGGACAGAACTCCCGGCCCCAGCCTTAGTATCGGAAAAAGGGAACGGGAAACACAGTCCTGTTGACCCTGCAGAAACCTCCTTCCTAATATCTGAGAGCTTGTGACAGCATTTAAACAGTTTTCCCACAGACGGCACAGAAACATCAGGAATGGAGTAGGCCATACAACACATTGAGCCTACCTCATTGTCGTTAATGTTCAAACATCTCCACAATGCACTTTTCCCACATATATATATATATATATATATATATCCGTTAATGTGATTAACCGTGGAAAGCTATAAAATAGGAAGTGCAGTAGTCCCTTTGGTCCATCGAGTTTGCTCCCAATTAAATACAATGATACCTCGACCTTTATTTCCACACCGTACTCCTGCTCTCCCACCATCCCTTTACTGTCTCTAAATCTGTATTTATATTCAGTGTCTTGGTTTCCATGTGCGAGCACATTCCCCAGTCTTCGAGGGCAGACGTTTATTGGCATCTCAGTGCAGAATGGCCTGTCTGTATCTAATACTGTGGTCCCTTGTTTTAGACATCACAGCCTGGGGAATTATCATCCCTGCTTCCATTCTGTCTCACCCTGTCAGAGTTTTATATATCTCACTGAGATCTTCACACATTTTCCTAAACCCCATGGAATACAGGCCCAGTCGCCCACAAACTCTGCTCCCACAGCAAGCCTTTCATCCTAGAGATCGGTCTGGTCATCTTTCGCTGCTCTCCCTCAATGTCAGGTTTGCCCTTTATTAGGTACAGAGACCAAACCTGCACACAATATTGCACAATGTTCAAGATGGGGTCTCACTAAGGCCCTGTACAGCAGCAGTAAGACACCCTTACTCCTGGACTCAAATCCCCCTGAAATGAAGGTCAACACCCCATTTACCTTCCTAACTGCTTTCTGCTCCTGCAATATTGCTTTCACTGACTGGTCTGCAGGGAGATCCAGATCCTTTGCAATGTTACAGCTCCCCACTTGGCAGGTCTATGTACACTGGGCAGCGTGTGAATGCCATTCCCAGTATTGCCTTCTGGGTTCAGACCTCACTGCGCTGCAGGGACCTCAGAGGCTGCGCAGAAGGAAGCAACAAAAAGGAGCAAGCATCCCTTTGTAGATCAACATGTTTCAAACAATCCCTTTTCAAACGATAGGCTTCCATTCTATTGTTCCCACCAAAGGGCACACTGTCACCTCTCCCCACATTGCTCTCCATCTGCCACGTATTTACCCATTCACTCCTCTTGTCTTAGTCACCTTGAAGCTTTTTTACAACCTCCTCACACACTCACAATCCAACATCCTTTAGTTCTGTCAGCAGGTTGGGATATATTGTATTTGATTCCTGCAACCAAATGTTTAATGGGTAGTGTGAACAGATGGGGCCTGAGCACTGATCTCTGTGATATCCCAGCAACCTTCCTCTGTTATTTTATTTAAATAATATTTATTTCCTGAATCTGGGTGTGACTGGCTGGGCCAGCATTTATTGCCTGTCCCTAGTTGCCCTTGAGAAGGTGGTAGTGAGCTGCCTTGTTGAACCGCTGCAGTCCACTGTGGATTCAGTGATGGTCACACCATTGAATGACAAGGGGCAGGTTAGATTGTATTTTAGTGGTGATGTTCACGGTCTGGCATTTGTGTGGCTTGAATATTGCTTGCCACTTGTCAGCCTGGATACTGTCCAGATCTTGTCGCATTTGGACATGGCCTGCTTCAGTATCTGAAGAACCACAAATGTTGCTGAACATGGTGCAATCATTGGCGAACATCCCCACTTCTGACCTTAAAATGGAGGCAAGGTCATTGCTCAAGCAGCCCTGAAGATATTTGGGCCTAGGCCACTGCCCGAGGGACTCCTACAGACATGCCCTGGAGCTGAGTTGACTGGTCTTTATCAACCATAACCATCTTCCTACGTGTCAGGTATGATTCTAACCAGCAGGGAGTATGCCCCTGATATCTATTGATTCCAGTGTTGCTAAGGCCCCTTGATGCCACACTTGGTGGAAGGCAGCCTTGTTTTAAAGGGCTATCATTCTCACCCCACCTCTGGAATTCAGCTCTATTGTCCATGTTTGAACCACGGTAATGAGGTCAGGAGCTGAGTGGCCCTGGTGGAGCCCAAACTGAGCGTCATTGACCAGGTTATTCCTGAGCAGGTGCTGCTTGAAACCACTAAGACCTTCCACCACTTTACTGATGATCGAGAGTAGACTGATGGGGTGGTAATTGGCCGGATTGGATTTGTTCTGCTTTTTATATACAGGAGAAACTTGGGGTAATTTTCGACGTAATCGGGGAAATGTCATTGTTGTAACTGTATTGGAACAGCTTACCTAGGGCAGTGACAAGGTCTGGAGCACAACTTTTCAGTACTATTGCCAGAGTGTTGTCAAAGTATGTACCCTCTGGAGTATCAAGTGTCTCCAACTGAATCTGGATATCGCGTGGACTGAACCAAATTGGCTGATGGCTGGTAACTGAATTGCTGAGGACGACTGGAGGAGGCTGAGGTGCATCATCCACTCAGCACTTCTGACTGAAGATTATTGCGAATGCATAAACGTTATCTTTTGCACTGATGTGCTGGTCTCTTCCATCATTAAGGATGGGGATACTTGTGGAATCTCCTCCTCCAATGACTTGTTTAATTGTCCATAACTATTCTCAACTAGAAGTGGAAGGACTGCAGAGACCTGAACCGTTGCTTGTGGAATCACTTAGCCTGTCTGTCACTTACTGCTTGTGCTGTTTTGTGCACAAGCAGTCCTGGTTATTGGCTTCAACAGGCTGGAACCTCATTTTCAGGTATGCCCGGTGCTGCTCCTGCCCTCCTGCACACTCCATTGAATCAAGGTTGATCCTCTGTCTTGATGGTAATTGTTGTGAGGGGGATATGCCAGGCCATGAGGTTGTGGTTGAGTACAATTCTGCTGCTATCGATGCCCCACAACACGTTATGGAAACCCAGATTTGAGCTGCTAGATTTCTTTGAAGTCTGTCCCATTTAGCACGGTGATAGTGCCACCCAAATGATGGAGGTTATTCTCAATGTGAAGGTGTGACTTTGTCTCCACAATGACAATGCAGTGGTTACTCTTACCCGACTCTGTCATGGACAGATACTTGTGCAACTGGCAGATTAGTAAGGCTGTGGTCAAATATGGCTTTTCCCTCTTGTGGGTTCCTTCACCACCTGCTATCGACCCAGTATATCAGTTATATCCTTTAGGACACGGCCAGCTCAATCCGTACTGCTGCAGCTGAGCTACTCTTGATGGTGGACATTGAAATCCCTCACCCAAAGTACGTTTTGTGCCCTTGCCACCCTCAGAGCTTCCTCCAAGTGTTGATCAGCATAGAGGAGTACTGATTCATCAGTTGGGAGGGGCTGGTACATGGTAATCAGCAGGAGATTGCCTTTCCCATGTGCAAACTAACGCCATGAGACTTCATGGGATACAGGACTCCCAGAGCAATTCCCTTCCAACTGTATCCCAGTGTGCCGCCATTTCTGTTGTGTATGTCCTTCTGGTGAGAGAGGAGATATCCGTGGAAGGTGATGGGGTGTCAGGGATATAGTCATACTCACAGAACCATACCTTAACTACAATGTCAGGCTGTTGCTTCACGTGTCTGTTTATTTCTATCCACTGTTTCCTGCCAGCTGTCCCATTCTAGAAGCATGGCCATATATTCACCCCAAACCACGAAGATTTGATTTTGCAAACAAGGCTGGGAGGTTTATCAACATTTTTTTCTGAAAATCCACGTGTTTTACATCCATTGCTTCTCTTTCATTTGTCTCCCAGTCAGTTTCTGAAACATAATTCCCATTTCATAAATCTATGTTAGTGTTGTCTATGACCATTATTTTCAGTCCCAATAATTTCTCCCAAACCATTTACTTACTATGTTCTATATTCCATGTACTATTTCGTTTCCCACACTGGACTTTCCTGGTATTGTCAGAAAGTTCTGTGAAGACAGAACTGAAGCAGTGGATTCATAGTTTTCCCATTTCCCTGTTCCCCATTCTCCATTCTCTGGTTTCAAACTAGAAGGAACCCACACTGTTTTTTCATACTTCTCACATTGACATAATTTGACAAGCTATAACAGTTCACTTTTATAACCTTTGTGAACATTATCTTCAGAAACCTATCAATTCTTGTGTTAAGCTGCTCAGCTCCACATCATACACGCACAGGAGCATCGTGTCTGTACCAACAGAAATACAGCACGATCTATATTAGTCCCACTTTCCAATACCAGGCACACAGCCTGGAATGTTATGGCACTTCCAAGTGCTCGTCCAAGTACACTTAACGATTGAGAGGTTAGCCGTGATAACTCCCCTCTCAGGAAGTACATTCCAGAACTCAACACCCTCTGAGTGAAAAAAAGTAATCTTTAAATCCTCTCTGAACCTCAAACCCTTCACTTTAAGGTGTGCTCCCTTGTTCTTGACCCTCTGTCTAAAAGGAACAGCTACTGTCTATCCACCCTGTCCATGCCCCTTGTTAACTTATCCTTCTGAATCACATCCCCCTCAGCCTCTCTGCTCCAAAGTAAAAAAAACCGAGCTTATCCAGCCTCTCTCCATAGCTGATATGCCCCATTCCAGGGAATATCCTGGTGAATCTCCTCTGCAACCCCCTCCAGTACAATCACATCCTTCCTGTAATGAGGCTCCCAGAATGACATACAGTACTCCATCATGGACTAAACCAAGCCCTGTATAACACTTATTATATACTCCCTGAATAATAAACGCTACACCCAAAGTCCAATTCTTAACTAGTCCATTACCCTGTTCAGTCACATTCAGGGATGTCTGGAGAAACACCCTGTGAGCTCCCTAGTGTGCTGCCAATCATTGTGTACACACCATGTCTGGTTCCTCCGTCCAAAGTACGTCACCTCATACTTATCAGGATCACATTCCATCTGCCATTGATCTGCCCATCTGATCATTCCACTTGTATTTTCCTGTAAAATCAGAACTTCCTCCTCACTACCAAACACCCGGCCAATCTTTGTGTCAAACACAAACTTACTTATCACAACTCCCACCCCTCCACCCACACCCCCTCCAGATTCATATCTATACCATTTATGAATGCCACAAACAATAAGGGATACAGCACTGATCCCTGTGGTACACCAGGGGACACTGGTCTCCAGTCACACAAACAGCCTTCTCCCACCACTCTCTGCCTCCTGACACTAAGACAATTTTCGCTGTAACTTTTCAAGTTATCCTTGATACTCTGAGATTTTCCTTTATTTTTTTCAGTTTCCCATGCGGAAATTTGTCAAAGGCATTGCATCAAAACTAAGTAAGCGACCTCCTCAAACTAATTGAATCAACTCCATTAGTGTGACTTCACTCTGATAAAGTCATGATGATTATCCCTGATCAAGCCTTGCCATTCTGATTGGAGTTCAATTTTCTCCTTCTCTATTTTCTCCAGTAGTTTCCCGAACAGTGATTTAATACTCGCTCGTCTATAGTTTCCTGGTCTATCTCTACCACCCTTACTGTGAAGTGCAATCATAATAGCTGTTCTCCAGTCCTCTGGCACCTCCCCTATTGTCAGATCCTAATTAAAATTTCCAGTCAGCGTCTTTCCTCCCTTGACTCCAACAGTATCCAGACCTGCAGATTGGTCCAATTTTATACCAGACAAAGCCTCAAACCGCCGCTCGTATTTTACATCAAACTCTTTTCAAGAGCTTTCCAGTCCATCTTCTCGAATTCTGTACCTGCATCCTCCTTCTCCCAAGTAAAACAGCTGTGATGTTTACATGTAACAATCTATCAATGTTCTCTGGGTTGACACAATTGTCGCCCCTTTGGTTTCTAATGGACACTAACTGTTTGCTGATTATTCTGTTCTACTTGACCGTGTAGAATATCATGGGATTCTCCCTCATCTCTCCTGCTTGCACTTCTCCATGTCCCTCGGTTGTTCTCTCCCCTCTATGTTTCTAAGTTTCACTACAATCACCTCTCATCTTTGGAAACTCGAGATCACAGGCTGAGTTTCCCCATCAGACAATCTTGCCATTTTAGGGATTAATCTGGAGAATACCTTTTACAGTTCGTCTGTAGTATATTCTATCTTAGATTGGGACTCCAAACGGTACACAATACTCTCAGTTTAGTCTCAGCAACACTCTGTGCAGCTGGCGCATGGCATCTTCTATATTTCAATTACATTCACATGAATGTAAACCTAATTTTTCGCTTCCTATTTGCTTGTGTTTAGATTACATTGCGTTACAGTGTGGAAACAGGCCCTTCGGCCCAACAAGTCCCCACCGACCCGCCGAAGCGCAACCCGCCCATACCCCTACATTTACCCCATACCTAACACTACGGGCAATTTAGCATGGCTAATTAACCTGACCTGCTCATCTTTGGACTGTGGGAGGAAACCGGAACACCCAGAGGAAACCCACGCAGACACGGGGAGAATGTGCAAACTCCACACAGTCAGTCACCTGAGGTGGGAGTTGAACCCGTGTCTCTGGCGCTGTGAGGTAACAGTGCTAAGCACTGTGCCACTGTGCCGCCCAATTCTTCCCAATTCCTTTCACTTTAACTTTTCTTATGATGTTAGTGGGAGAGTTCTTAAAAAAGATCCTCTTGAATATCCAACTATACGTTATCCATTAGCTCCTCATTGCCTACGTCCACAAGAATTATCTTCAAACATTCCAAAAAATGTTTGCCACTTATGGTTTTCGTTTCATCGATGCATTATCATCCTCCCCAGTTTTCCCATGACCTTCTATATATCCAGTAACACGTTCTTTATAATCGAGCCCAACAGACACCCGACCGCGGATGACAAGTTACTGATCTGTAGTTCACCAGTCTCCATCTTCATCCTTTCTTAAACTGTTGGATAATATTTATAAACTTTGCATTATCCAGATTGGCTAAATATCTTTTGGGAATGTATTGGAAAACAACGTGATAATCTACGATGCAATCAATACGTCTATTGTTGCTTCCTCTGAAATTCTTGTATGAAGTACATCTGATCTGTCAGATTTATAAATACTCAATACAGCTTTCTTTTAAAAGATGACCTCAACACTGATAAGAATGATCTTAGATTTTACTTACACAAGTCCCATGGTCATTTGGTATTTCTGGGAGAATTTCTGGATATTCTGCCTTGAAGATAGACACAAAGAAACTGTTTCTTTTCCCTGTGATTTCTCTGTTGTCTTCAATAAATTATTCTGTCCGCAGACCCACTGTTCCATATTTGACCTTGTTTTTACTTTTGTTTCATACACTGATGTACTTTTTTTTAGCAGTCTTTATATTTTTCTTTTGTTTGTATGCTTTTTCGCTTTTTGATTTTTTTTTGGTCATCCGTTGCTGGGTCCTATATTTCTCCGAATCCGCTGGCTTACTACGGTACTTGGCATTTTTGTAAGCTAATTCCTGTGATCTAATAGATAGTTGAAGGTGAGGCTGAAAGGGTTAGGTCAGAGAGGCGGGTGGACCAGATTGATCGGAAGGAAGATGAACACATAGGAACGTTCAAAAGGGGGGAGGATGCTGAGTGGAAGATTGGACTGGGATAAGGTGGAGTTAGGGGAAATGGGGAAACTGGTGAAACCTACATTAATCCCCTGTGGTTGGAGGGTCCCAAGGTAGAAGAGGAACCTTTCTTCATCCATGCTTCGGGTGGTTAGAGTTTGGCGATGGAGGAGGCCCAGGACTCTCACGTCCTTGGCAGAGTGGAAAGGGGAATTAAAGTGTTCAGCCACAAGGCGGTGGACTTGGTCAATGTGGCTATCCCAGATATGTTCTCTGAAATGATCCACCTGCCTTACCAATGTAGAGAAGACCACACTGGCTTTAATGTATGTAGTATATGAGGCGTTCTGTCTCCCTTCATCACCTATCACTTTCAACCCCACCTTCATCTACGTATCGCATTCCTAGCTAACTCCCTCCTGCCACACCGCCTTCTCATTTATCTCTCAGCCCCCTTCATCATACGCCTCATTCCTGATGAAGGGCTTATGCCGAAAACGTCAATTCTCCTGCTCCTAGTACACTGCCTGACTGTGCTTTTCCAGCAACACACTCTTCGACTCTGATCTTCCAACACCACACTCTTCGACTCTGATCTCCAGCATCTGCAGTCCCCAATTTCTCCTCACACCCTCAGGGCTTGCATGATTCAGATTTATGACAGTTACTTCAAATAAAACAAAAACTACCGTGTACTCAAACAGCATAAAAGAAAACCAATGCATTATGGTCACGGATCCCAAAAGGCCCTTTACAGCAAAGTTTTCAATTAGTTCTTTTGATCATTCAACATCAATTTCTAAATAACCTGATCTCTAGCTCCGTGCTCGAAAAATGTTAATGCCAGCTATCTAACACATGCTCATTAAATCCATTTTTCCCAGCATTAGCATTCAGTTGGGTTAACACAGTTTAGATATAATGTAAACAGTACATTATTACTGCAGAAGCCACAAATGTGTATATCTCATTTCCCGTTTTATAACATGTCCAGCATTTGTATTGCAGCTTTAACTTTGATATATTACTCCCATCAATGTTTCCTTCTCCTTGCTGTTTTTGCACTCCACCTTACTAGATTCTGGAGAATCTGAGTGCTGTGGGATTTGGGGAGATTAATGGTAGAGATCATCTCGCCACATCATTTATGATCTTCTAAAGCATCATTGTGACATTTTCTCCAGATCTCCCGTTATGTTGATGGAGTAGAGAAGGACAATGATCGTTCATAAATGCTCTGTATTTCCCCCAGAGAGCTGAGACTGCTCTAACCTTTGGTGGGAACCTTACAGCAGGCTGGTAAAGCATTGCTGCTGCTGTACAGGTACTTAGTGAGATCACATCTGGAGTAGTGTGTACAGATGTAGTCTCTTCAATGAAGAAAGGATGCTGTTATATTGGAAGCAGCTCAGAGGTGGTTCCCTCAGCTGATTCCTGCAATGAAGATGCTAGCTTATAACGAAAGGATGTTCAGGTTGATCCAATAGCCATTGGAGTTTACAAAAATAAAGGATGATCTTATTTCAACATAGAGAATTACACAGATCGTGGGGGAATCCATTCCGTTCTCCAGCCTGTTACACAGGAACAACAGGAGGATATTCAGGCCCTCGAGCCTGTTACTCCAGAATAGGACGACACTGTTCAGCCCCTCAAGCCCGATGTATATTTATAGGAGGAGGCCAATCAGCCCCTCGAATCTATAACACTGGACCCAGAGTAGGCCATGCTGCACCAGTATCCTGTTACACAGCAACAGGATCAGTCCATTCAGCCTCCTCAAGTCCGTAACATAGGAACTGGAAGTGGTCACACAGTGACTGGAGATTGTTACCCTGGGATAACAGGAGGCCATTCAGACCCACCGAATCTGTTGCAAGGGAAATGTGTGAGGATAAAAACTATCTGAGACTTTTTTTATGAGAAAGGAGGAGGTAATTCAGACACGTGTCTGTTGAATGGGAACAAGAGAAGACCAATTGCTCCCTTCGTCCCATCTCTGGTATACATGAGGAGACCGTTTAGTATCTCCACCGATTATGGAGAAATATGAGAAGACCCATCAGCCCCTCAAAATGTTACACAGCAACGGGAAGATTCCATAATCCCCCACCCCTGTAATGCATCAACAGGAGGTGTTCATTCTGGCCTTGGAGATGACAACATGGGAACGCCAGAAAGACATTATCCCATCGAGTTTGTACACCAGCAAGATGATGAGTCCAGTCAGCCACACATACCGCTTATGCAGCAATTGGACCACATCTCTTAAAACCCTTTTGCCCATCAAACAGGAATTCAAAGAAAACGTAAAGGTTTTCAAAAGGGGAGAACTTATAATAACGGAATACATTAGTGAGTAAAAGGTAACAATAAAGTATTGTAATTTAAGGCAAATTATTAGAATCCATTGTTGAGAACATTTGCAAACATAAACCACAAACCATCGGACTCAACATGGTTTTACAAAAGATAAACCATGATTGAAGTGTTTTCTTGAGTTATTTAAAGATGTGACAAACAAGGTGGATAGTGGGAATCCTGGAGATGGAATGTGTCTGGTCTTCGTGAAGGCATCGGATATGTCGCTTCTCCAAAGAGTGAGTGGTAAGATCAGACAGCATCAGTTTAGGAGTAATTTATTAGCTTGGATGGAGGCTTGCTTAACTAACAAAATGCAGTCAGATGAATTAAATGTATCATTTTATATTGGAAAATGCAATTTGTTGGGTGCCATAGATTTCAGTTCTCATGCCTCAACCATTTGGGATCGATATTATTACTCGGTTGACGGGATAGAAAATACTATAGCTACATTTTCAGATAACACTAACGTTGGTGGGAAATTACTTCGGAATGATGATGCAAGAGATTTAAAAACTCTATGAATAGGTTGGGTGAATGGGCAAACATTTGGCAATGAAAATTAAAGTGGATAAATATGGGGTTATTCAAGTTGGCCGGCCTAATAAAAAGGCAAATTATTATCTAAATGGAGAGAAACTTCAAAGTGCTGAAGTGCAGAGGGATCTGGGGGCCTGCTTGCATATCACAGAAAACTTGCTTGCGGGTACTTCAAATACTGAGAAATGCAAGTATAACTTCATCGTTTATTTATAAAAGGATAGAGTAGAAAGGTAGGGAGTGTTGGTGTAGCTATGCAAGGCATTAGTGAGGCTGCAACTGGAGTACAGTTTGGGTGTCCTGCAGAATGAGGTATTTCCATTGGAGGCAATTCAGAAGAGCTTCATTAGAATGATTCCATATTTGAAGTTATGTCTTATGAAGAGAAATTGAGCAGTTCAGGCCTATACTCTCGATTTTATAAGAATGAAAGGAGAGCTCATTGAGGTCTGTAAGATGCGAAATATAATTGAAAGTGTAGATGTGGAGTGGATATTTTTTTCATCAGCCGCAATCTCCAACAAGAGACTAGAGTTTGACGATGATTGTATTCCATGGCGGAGCAGATTCGAGGGGTTGGATTCCTGACTGATTCTCCTCATTCATATTCAGCTTTTCCACTGTGTTACACAGTAATGGGAGAGGACTGTGTATCAAAGAGGAAGCAGGCACTCCGGATACATCAGTCTTAATCAGTTTGACAGAACGTCACCAGTGGAGTCACACAGTGACCAGTGCTGGGTTCTCCACTATTTACAATCTATATCAATGATCAGGAGGGTGGAACAGATATAGAAATACTGAGTTTGGTCATGTTGCTGTGATAAGCAAGAGAATAAATTATCAAGAGAGGGTGGAGGGTCTACAGATAGATACAGAGAGGTAAAGGCAATGGAGAATAATTTGGCAGGTGCAATATAACATGATATAATCTGTCATTTCATTTACAGGAATAATGGAAGGCAGTATGTTACTGAATTGGAGAGGGATTACAGGGATTAATGATACTGTGTACTGGGGGGTTCACTCAGCCCCGTTCAGACATGGGAGATTTTGCTCCATCCCTGATCGTCTGCTCCCAGGCACTCCAAGTGACCCCATTGCTCTCCGTACACATGAAATGTTTTAAAGTGTTTGGTTGGTGATGGGGATGCTGTTTTCAAACATGTATTAAGGGCTCGGCCTTTATCCAAGATACATTCATTCATTTCTACATGGAGACCCGAAGACAATGGGAATGCTGTCTGTTTGTGAATGAAGGAACTGTGGCTGCTGTCAGGACAGAGGTATTCACCAACATAGTGTACTGTGCATGGACACACGGTAACATTAACAGAGAGAGAGCTCCTTCAGTTCCTCTACCTCTCCCCATTGACATGGGTACTCTGCAGATGCCATGTACACCATCGGGAATCCCATTATACTGGATACACCCGGCAGCTCCCTGCTGTGGGGGAAACGATATATTTACCTCATCCACCATAGAATTCCTCCATCACCGAATGGTTACATTGATGGCAACATACTGGGAGATGATGGCTATGTCACCTTGTCCTGCTTGGAAAGTTCCAGAACATAGAAGCTGAATGAAACTGTGACCCGAACAGCCACTGGCAGCACCGTCCTTTCCCCTGGGGTGAAGCTGCAGGACGCATTAAAGGAGGTGACACTGCTCTGTGACCAGCTCCTTGTTCAATCTGTGTCCCCTCACACTCTTCTCCTGGATTAAGTGTAGCTTGCGAGGCTGTTCATGGAAAACTCGGGTGGGTCCAACAGATCCCTTTCCACACATCCACTAACTCTGTGTTTTCAGAGTTTCCCCACTCTGTAACCTTTGCTCCATTTGTTGCTCATGTTACTGACCCAGATGTTGTAACTCCAGCCCCCAGGCTCCACCCAAAGATGGGTCAGCAAATCCTCATGTCTCCCTGAATGTCTCAGGCAGCACACAGCACAACCTCCAGCAAACCATCCCCAACCCCTCCACTAAATTTTCAATAAGAGTCAGTCAGAAACTCCTCATCTATAAGTGTTGTGGACCAGACCAGATCCCTGCAAAATATTTTAAGAAGGTCGCTTAGACCCAAACCTTTCCTTATTTTAAAAATAGATGTGAAGTTTGCGTTCCAGATATGTTGTGATTGGTCAAACCACTCGACATTAAGCAAAATATAATCTATTCAAATGCTTTAGTTAAAATACAATGAAAGAAAAGAACATTTTGAAATAACTTATATGTTTGAACACTTACACAAACAATAGATACCGTACCTTCTTGGTAAACACTGCTTGGCACAAAGATATATTCAAATACAGATCCTTAATGCAGTTTTCCGATCGAAGAGATACCAACATTAACAGAAACCTCAGAGAGAGAAGCAGCTGGGGATCATGTATTGAAACTTCCAACCCTTTCCGGGATCCCCAACAGCTTCTGAATGCTGCAGCTAAAAGCAAACCGAGAAAACCTGGTCTGGGAGAGCTGGCTGCTGCCCTTCCATTGTTACCAATGTTTTAATAAAACCTAAAGGCTTTCTCAATTATTTACTTAAACTGTTTTCAGACAGCAGTTCTGCACCTCTGTCTTTCTAATCTCTCTTCCAAAAAAAATCCCAAGATAAAATCACCTTTTTATATTGGTAGTATACTCACAACTCCACCTTTAATAAAATGATCCATCAATATACAAAAAGGGATTCATTTTAGACCTCCTAATCTTCCTCTATGAGTAGACTGGCGGGAATGGCGGGATTACCTTTCACTGAAGTGACTGGGCTTGTATACCCTTGAGTTTAGAAGACTAAGATGGGATTTGATTGAGACATATAAGATTATGAAAGGATTGGACACTCTGGCAGCAGGAAACATGTTTCTGCTGATGGGTGAGTGTTGAACCAGAGGACACAGCTTACAAATACGGGGTAGACCATTTAGGACAGAGATGAGGAGAAACTTCTTCTCCCAGAGAGTGGTGGCTGTGCGGAATGCTCTGCCCCAGCGGGCAGTGGAGGCCCAGTCTCTGGATTCATTTAAGAAAGAGTTGGATAGAGCTCTCAAAGAGAGTGGAATCAAGGGTTACGTGGATAAGGCAGGAAGAGGATACTGATTAGGGATGATCAGCCATATTGAATGGTGGTGCAGGCTCGAAGGGCAGAATGGCCTACTCCTGCACCTATTGTCTATAGTCTATTGACTCCAATGCATATATATTGCATTGACTCTGAGCATACAAATGTTCACAATGAGATTCGATTTCAGTCATTTTACTCCTGCCACAGAATGCCTTTGTCTTTCTTCACTCAAGTTTCCACAACGTGTCAAAACTTAGGTTTTCTAACCCTGTCACATGTATAGTTTCATATTGAATGGCGGAAATAATAAGCTCAGTCGACAAAGACTGGTATTTTTCTCCCAAAACTTCTCCAAAAACTTGAAGGGGTTACGATCAGTGAAAACGATTTGTCTCAGATACGTTATTTGCAATTTAAATGCTGAAATGTTGTAACACCAACACCAAGCTCAAGGCCTCCTTCCCCATTATGGAATAAATCTGTTGATGTTTCCATTAGACACTCCAATCACACGTTACATAATGGAGCACTTCTCATCTCTCCAATAGTCCTTCTGAATGACATAGCTCCTCATGTCTCAGCATAAAAGAATTACATCCTTCTTTACCTCTTAATGCTGTAACCTCTTTACCTGCTACTCCTGGCCTATGCCAGTAAAACATACGCTCACAGGGATATGTTCTAAGAAAACCTCACACATTCTTCTCAATCTCTCACAGAAACCAAACTTTGATTTCTGAACTCAATCATCATCAGCAGCCATTTTAGCTTCTAACCTTCCCATTGTTACTCTCTGCTCTTCCACATGAGTTCTCATGACTGCAGGAAGTAAATTGTTGAACTTCTCGAAAATAAGAATCTCTGTAAGGGTCATAGGTTTGCTCTGTTTTAATACCATTCCCCACCTTTCAAAATTTGTTTGATCCTTTCAAACACAAAGTGCGTTTAACCAGGCATTCTATTTTAGATTCCTGAAACACTGTCTGTCAGTATCTGGCACACGCTCATATGCACTTTAAATGGCTTTCTTTACCTCCTCATACTCAGCAGATACCTCCTCTGATAGGGATGCAAATGCCTATCAGCTTTGTTTGAATTAACTAAATCCATATGTTCTCTGGCAACTACATTTGTTTAGCCACTTTCTGAAATGATATTAAAAAGGCTCCCTCCATCATTCTCATCAAATTTATATAATGTCTGGATGTATTTAAACAGATCCCCATCAGACCTTTGGCTATATAGGGTTGCTCATCCTCACTATCCTCCTTATCCAGCCGACTGTCTGCCTTCATCTCCACCTTCTATGTCAACTTTCCTCTCTAAATATTAACTTTTGAAGTTGAAACTCTCTGCTTTTCTTCTCTCTTTTTTTCTCTCTTTCGTCTTCATTTCCTTTTCTTTTATTTCTACTTTTCATCATAATTCAAACTGTTTCAATTCCTTTTCATGTCCAAGGTGCCTCATTTGAAATTGGATTCTAGCCATTTCCAAAGACTCTGATGGCGGTTCCACCAAATGTAATTGCCAAGCTATAGCTGTAATTATCTCTCATTTTCTCACAGACAAACACAGCCCCAACTCCAGCCTGTCTGTCAATTTCTACAGCTTCCCTTCATTACCCCTAACTTTACTTCTTCCACACCCAGAGAACTCTTAGTGACTGAAATTGTCTTTATACTCAACACAATGTTTAAACCAACCGAATTCTACATCCAGAACCAAAGACACTAACAACTACCATACGGGTCCTTTGAACCCAATTGCCTCCCAGTGCATACTCTCCAGTGTCTGCATGAGCTTATTCTGGATTCTCTAGTTTCCTCCCACAATCCAAAAGTGTGCATGTCAGGTGAATTGGCCATGCTAAATTGTTTGTAGTTTTCAGGGATGTGTGGGTTAGGTGCCTTAATCGCGGTAAATGTGTAATAATAGGGTCGAGGAATGGGTCTGGGTAGGTTACTCCTCGGAGGGTCGGTGTAGACTTGTTGGGTCGAATGGCCTGTTTGCGGACTGTAGGGATTGTAATTCTAAACCCAATTTGGTATTATCGATTTAGAACCAGACAAGAGACCCCAGTTTACTATAGACCAACCAGACTGACTCAAACTAGTTTAAGAGGGTAGCTTGGATGCCAACCTTTTCTTATTTTAAAGGTAGATGTGACGTGGGTGTTCCAGATGGTACTCGTCAAACCACTCACCATAAAGCAAAACACAATGTATTTAAGCACTCTAATCAAAATCCATACACAATGAAGAGGAATTTAGACTAACATAACTATTGGAAACCATAACAGAATAATGGATACAGTACCTTCTACAAATGAACTGTTCCAATATACTACAATCACCTAAACACACCCCTTGGCAAAAAGGAACATTCAACATGCATTCTTGCATACAGTTCTCCAATCCAGGAGGAAAGAGCATCAAGTGAGCTTGCAGAGACAATAGCACCTAGGGATAATTTACTAAAACTTACACCCGTTCTGGGACCCCAAGCACCTGGTGATTGTTATTGCTACAATGAAAAGAAACCGAGAAAGCCTGGTCTATCCGAGCTGGCCATGGTTACTACTATTTATTAAAAACCCTAAAACCCCCGTAAGTTATTTACTTGAGCCGTTTTCAGTAGGAAGTTTGGCCTTTAAGACCTCTTACTAAAAATAAGGAGAAAATAACCTTTTATTAAAAAAGTGACAGCATTGTCAGGCAATTTAGATGCCTGGTCCTTTACTCAGTGGTCTTCCTCGTGTTACTGATCGCATGGTCACCTAAGAGGGACAGCCACAGGTACACACCAAGTTACAAGGATGTTTCTCATAACTTCTGAAACACACCTGTCCATGAACTATCACATGGGACTCACCGGGAAGTGAACAACAGCCTGACACACGCCATTTCATTATTTCTGAGCTACACAATGCCAGCACTGGATACACTTGGGAGACAAAACCGAAGGCCAGGGAAAGATACAAAGGGACAGAGAGATTCACATTAAAGACAGAAACAGGCAGTTAAGTAACTGAAAAGATGTTGTGTAAATATGGGGAAAAAGACAGGGCAGTGGGACTAACTGCAGAAGTGAGATATTCGTGAGTAAAATTACAAGAATGAGAACATTGAATACAGGCATTGTCAGATCAGCTGGAATGGTTTGTTACATCAAATTCTGAATCTGCTTCACAGAACACCACAAACAAACATAAACTGGGACAAGGTGACAGCCCAGCATGGAGAGCTGTGCACACCATGCTAGTGTGTTGCTCAATGAACTGCACTATCTGGAGAATATTGCAAACTTTACTAACATATGCTAACTATACTCGCATCAGATAACTGCCGATAATGGAAAGGTTTGCTCTCTCTGTGTGTTCATCAGAGACTGAGAGAGTGTGCGCGATAGGTGTGGTTGAATGCGAAACTCATTGTTTGAGAAGGAACGCACATGGAGAAAACAATTTTAAATAAGAACAGCTGGCAGGCTTTTTGTTTATTAATAGAGAGAACGAGGGAAGTTTCATGGACAGATGAGGTAAAGTGTTTGAGAATGTTAAAATAAAGGCATTGCCAGACAAAACAGCAATATACATCCGCATGCACATGAATGACAGATGGATGGGAGTTTGGTGTGAGTTCGAATCAGATTTGCTTCAGCAGGTTTGAAGCCGGGAGCGTCAGCAGCAGATTATTGGCTTCATTAAGCCTGTACTTCATAGCTCAAGGTTCAAACAGCAGATGGAATAAACCAGTGAGATATATTCTGGAGTAGTGAGTAGTTCAAGTTAGAAATGTCAGGGAATGGTGTCAAGAATCAGCTCATTGTCAAAGGGATCTGAAAGTTGTGACTTGTCTGCTACGACTGCAGATATTGGCCAGGAATGGGATGGAGACAGTGGAAGTAAGTGGAGTTTGTAACCAGAACAGTAGACAGTGACCTCCATGCTCTTAACAGCAAAGGCAATGATACGATGCATTATGATTCTCCCCTGAAACTGAATAGTTCAACATAGAGATCCGTGAGTAACACTGCCAGAGCAGAGAGCAAGACAGTAATTGAACACCTTCATTGATGCAGTTAGCAGTGGTCAGTAGAGTGAATACCGAGATTGAGAGATTGGATTGGATTGGAACAATAATAGTGGCAGGAAGTGTAGACTATTTGAAATAACAATAATACAGTCATAACTGGTTTATAGAAAACAAAATCTGGATAGTAACACTCACCAGGAACACCAACGATAGCCAGGAAGGGAGAATAAAAGGATTGAATAATGAGAAGAGCGTAATAGATCCGCAATGATAATGACCAACAATAAAATGCAGAAAGACACCAAACATAATCGGCTAAGCTCCTGTCTATTGCTGGAATATTCCTGTCTAATGTTCTCAGATTCTGATCCATTGTTGGAATATTTCAGTCTAATGTTCTCAAACTCTGATCTATTGTTGGAACATTTCAGTCTGATGTTCTCAGATTCTGATTTCCCCTCCCCTTCTCTCTGGATCTGCTGATCCCTGTCAGTGCTGTCGGTGATGCTCTGCTCATGTTATGGGTTGACACATTGAACGGAGCCCATTTATCATTAAAAGATGGAAACCCTCCACTGGGATAATTAGAATCCATGGAGAGTGGCATTAATCGCAGTCACTGAACAAATAGGCTCAGTTAACCAGTTCAATAAATCACTTTTCATATACTGGATGCAATGGATGAGGGTTGCTGAGGGATGGACCATAAATCTTTCAATATTTTATATCTTTTTTTCCTTATATATGAGAGTATTAAAAGAACACTGCAGGGGTCTATGTATGTTCCATTCTGTTTATGAAAGGAGGCAGTTATAAAATAACAGATCGGCTGCATAGAAAAGGGGAGGGTGGGCAAGTTTCTAGATACCTGAACACAAAATACGGTGCTTATTGACCAGTGTGCGGCCACTCCTGGTTTTAATGCCCTGTTATGAAATCCTTTCATAAACTTGAGATAGAGCATTGGGACTGCTGCTCAGGAACAGGCCAAAGAAATTCTCTCCCAATGGGCCTCTTACAGAGGGAGAAGGGAAGACCATTCAGCCCATATTAGCCTGTTGCTACCTGAAAAGGTGGAAAGCTGGAATATTGGCACATTTTGTCAACAGAATCATTCAGAACAAAGAGATGTGTTGCTGCAGCTGCATAAAGTGTAACTGAGAGGGCACCTGCAGTTCATTGTGTTGTCTGTGTTTCTGTATCTGAGAAAGGATGGACCTCCATCAGATACAGTTTAATGGCTGCTCGTAATCCACGGATTACTGTGTCTCGGATCTGTTACACAGGGACAGGAGGAGGCCATGCAGCCTCTCGAGTGTGTTTAGAAGAACTGGAGGAGGCCATTAAGCCTCTTGAGTCTATTACAGAGGGACAGGAGCAGCCTAGTCAGACTTTCGAGCCCGTTATAGGGGGGCAGGAAGTGTTGATTTAACTTTCAAGTCTGTTACGCATAAATATTAGTTGTGAATTAGTTGTGGAATAGGAAATACCTGATGTCAACATTAAAGTTCTAACTTTGAATAAGGCCAATTTTGAAAGTGTTAGGCGAGCCCTGTGAAAGGCTGATTGGAATACCCTATTCACAGGTAAAGGGATGGTTGGAAAATACAAGGCCATCAAAATGTGGTTTCAGAGAGTCCAGAGCCAACGTGTTCCTATTAGTGAGTGGGGCAAGGCTGGTGAGTTCAGGGAGTGCTGGATAGCTAGATATATTGATGTTATGGTCAAGGTAAGGAAGGAGGCATATGTCAGGTAAACAGAGCTGAGATCAAGTGAATCCCGAGAGGTGTGTAAGGGCAATAAGTGTATAGTCAACGGGGAATTCGGGCCAGAAAAATGTGGACATGAGATGACTTTAGAAATAGGGTTAACGAGGCATTGAAGAAATTCTGCAAATCCTTTAATGGTAAAAGATTAACTAGGGGGAGAACAGGGCCCCTTAAAGATCAGTAGGACTACCTATGTGTGGAACCACAAGAGATTGGAGGGATATGACACAAAAATTCTCCTCAGTATTTAATGAGGAGGAGGTTACAAGAGCGAGAGAATGAATAAATAGACAGTGAAACATTGAAAGGTGTCTATATTACAAGGAGGTGTTTGACAATTTAAAACACATAAAGGTGAACTAATCCCTGGGACCTGATCAGTTGTATCCCAAATGTTTGTGAGAAGCTAGGAAAGAAATTGGTCAGCATTTTGCTGATATATTTGTATCATTGATTTCCACAGGTGAGGTGTCAAAAGACTGGAGGGCTGCTAACATAGTGCCATTATTTAAAAAGTAAGGGGAAAAAAAAACAGGTAACCATAGATCGCTGAGCCTGACGTCAATGGTGACTAAATTGTTGGAGGGGATTTTGTTGGAAAGGATGTACATGCATTTGAAAAGACAAGGACTGAAGAGGGCTTTGTACATTGGATATCACGTCTCCCTGACTCGGTGTAATCTTTTGAGGAAGTGATGAAGATGATTGATGAAGACAGGCCAGTGGATGTCGTCTTTATGGAATTCAGTAAGATTACCAAAATGTTCTACATGGTAGACTGGTGAGCAAGGTTAGACTTCCTCGGATCCAGGGAGAACTCGCCATTTAGATCCGAAATTTTCTTGAATATTGGAGACAGGGCGTGACAGTGGACATTTGTTCATTAAACGTGGAGACCTGTGACCAGTGGCGTGCCGCAAAGATCAATAGTGGGTCCACTGCCTTTTGTCACTGATACAAATCATTTATATTTCAGTTCATGAAGTATGGTCAGTAAGTTTGTAGATAATTCCAAATTTGGTCGTGTTGTCGACAGTGAAGAATGATATCTCAGACTATAATGGGACCTTTTTAGGTGAACCGAGGAGTGGCAGATAGAGTATATTTGAGTTACATATGAGGTGTTGCATTTTGGCAAGACAAATCAAGGTAAGACTTACAGGTAGTGCTCTGTCGATAGCTGCCAGTGAAGGAGAACTCCATAGAAATTATCGAATCCATAGAGTTTGGAAACAGGCTTTTCGGCCCATCGAGGCCACACCGAACCTCTAAACAGTATCCCACTGGACAAACCCCTGCCCTATCCCTCTGAGCCTGCATTTCCCATGGCTAATCCACCTCCCCTACACATCCCTGGGTACGGTGCGCAATTTAGCATGGCCAATCTACCCTTATCTGTATATTCTTATACTGTCAGAGTAAAACATAGCACCCAGAGGAAACTCAGACACGGGGAGAATGTACAAACTCCACACAGCCAGTCATTCAAGGATGGAATTAAACCCAGGTCGCTGCCCTGTGAGGCAGCAAAGCTAGCCTAGTGGTGCAGGTTCTCCGTTCCTTGACAGTGCTGTCACAGGTAGACAGCGCAGTGATGACGGCATTTGGTGATCTTCCCTTTATTGGTGCGTGCTTTGAGTCGAAGCATTTGCATGACATGTTAAATCTGTACAGGACATTGGTTTGGCCACTTTTGTAATATTGCCTTTATTTCTGGTCTCCCTGTTGTCAGAAAGGCGTTGTCAAACTTGAAAGGGTGCAGAAGAGATTTAAAAGAATGTTGCAGGTGTTGGATGGTTCGAGTTACAGTGAGAGTTTGAATAGGCTGGGGCTATTTTCAAGTGTTGAGGCTGAGGGGGGTCCTTAAAGGGGTTTATAAAATCATGAGGGCAAAGGTAAGGTAAACAGTCAATGTCTTTTCCCAGGATAGACGAGTCCAAAATTAGAAGACAAAGGTTTAAGGTGAGAGGAGAAAGATTTAAAAAGGGACATGAGGGGCAACATTTTCACACAGAGACCGCTGTGTGTATGGATTGAACAGACAAAAGAGGTGGTGGGGGCAGGTACAGTTACACCATTTAAAAGGCATTTGGATGGATACATGCATGGGAAGTGTGTAGAGGGAGCTGGGCCAATTTCTGGCAAGGGTGCGAGTTTAATTTAGGATATTTGGCGGTATGGATGACCAGACCGAACGATCTTTTTCCGTGCTGTACATCTCTGAGAGTCTATTGACTCTTCAGTGTATAACACTGGAACAGGAGGAGGCCATTCAGCTTCTGAATTTTGCCAGTCGGCTTGTTTGCTCAATTACAGAGAGTCAAATACAAAAATACATCATTCAGAATTTGATGGTGTTTTACAGAAACAGGGGAAAGGCCTTTAGTCAAGAAAAAAGCTGTAAAGAATGTGAAGAGGCCATTCAGTCCCTCACCTCCATTCCGCAGGAGCAGCAAGTGAGCACAGAGCTATTGGAGCCTGTTAATTAGGAGTAGGAGGAGGACATCCACTTTCACAAACTTGGGATCAGGAGGCAGTCACTCAACTGTTCGAGACTTGGACACAGAAACAGGAGCCAGTTATTCAACTGCTCAAAACTGGGGCACAAGGAACTCTGGAGGCTAGTGAGGCCCAAGGATCCTATTACGCAGGAACAGGAGGAGGTGATTCACTCCCCACCAGTATGGGACACTGGGAGAGAAGGGGGGTTTTCTTGGAACAAACGGAAATATATGAATAAGTTGCATCAGTGGTCCTTTCAATCCTGCCCCACCATTCACGAAGACCACGGTTGATCTGATGGTGATTCCCTCATTCCATTTTACAGCGTTGCCCCTCTCTGCAGCCTCTGCTCCATTTGTTGGTCATGTTGCAGACTCAGATGATGTAACAACAGTTACCATGACTCATCTAGAGGGATGGGTCTTACCAGATGAGTCAGCATTTGAGGAGTCCAATCAAAAGAATTAAAACACAAAATAAAGACATAGCCAGATGTGTAGTTCTCTCACATTCGCAATCTAACTCACATAACCAGCCCATCCATTACATATTCATGATGGACCACTGTGTAGATCCGGCTAGTGTACTGCTGAATGCAACCCAGCTATGTCCAGAGTGAAACTACATGCAGCCCACACCAATGCTGGATCTATAATCCTGCGCTAAATGTCCAGCATGGGTAGCTGTGCAGTCCGCACTGGTTCATTCATATATAAACCAAGGCTGTTGCATTGTTCGGTAACACTGTGTTAGATCGCAGCCCAGTGTGGGGAAACGTGCAGCCAATTTTGGAACTGATAGGATGTGCAGCTCCCATCCATTTACAGCTCCATATCTCCACTGTGCCTTGACAAGGGATGCTGCGAATGTGAAAGTCACTGCAAGGAAGAGATGTAAATGGAAACAATTTAAATACCATTAGTTCTGATTAAGGCTCGTATCACTCTAGTATTTGAAGATGAAATAACTGAGATAATATCCAATGCTTTTTGACAATGCTACATAAATGTTGTCATTTTATCTAAGAATAACAGACTAATAAGGGTTCACTTTGTCTGAGAGGGCTCAATGTCTAGCCGTATTGATGCCGAGTCCTCAGCGGTCCAGGCACTAACATAGGATGATAAAAGAGCTTAATTGATTGCTTTTAATCAGGGAGATTTACCCCCCACAATCTGTGAGGCAGTTGAAATTTTGTTAGCTTGATAAAGAATTGCTTATGGTACCAAATAAAAGAGCTAAACTCGCCATTAAATTTCCTAAATATCTGTGTGGGAAACATCAAAGAAAGCATTCGCACGGGGTCGAGGAAATGAGGAAGGACATTCATTTTAATAAGAGCTATCCGACCTAGCCAGGATATTGGACGTGCCTCCCATCTTTGAAGGTCTTGTTTAATTTTGTCAAACAAATGGACACAGTTCACGTTAAATAAATGATCAAAGACAGATGTAATGAATATACTGAAATAGGGAAACCCCCCCGCCGTGACCATTTAAAAGGAAACCAGGATTTGGCCTCAGTATCAGGTATTTCCCTAAGATCTCCCATAGGCATGGCCTCCAACTCTGTAAAATTAATCTTATCACCCGGAAAGGCAACAAGCGAATCAATGCATTGCATCACATGAACAACCGAAATTGTGGGATTTGACAAAAAAACATAAGACCCTAATCTGCATACAATGTAATCTTTCGTGACTTCTATCCCACTTCTGGGGCTGATATGTTGGCATCCCTACGGATGGCCTCCGTCAGTGGCTCAATCCCCAACGTAAACAACAATGGTGAAAGGTGTCAGCCTTGTCGGCTGACTGGAGAAATATTAATATTACTGGTTGGCCACACCATTAGTGAGAACTGCAGCCAGAGGATTACAGTGAAGGACCCTCACCCACTTGTTAAATCTTTGCGTAGACCAAACCGTTCTAATGTACAGAAGAGATCCGGCCACTCAACCCAATCAAATGCCTTCTCTCATCTAAAGAGATCAATAATCCCTGGACAGATTGTTGTTGAGACTCTTGGATCATATTGAATAACCTCTTCACATTGTCGAAAGATCTGTGGCCCTTTATAAAGCCTGTTTGGTCCTCTTTGGCAATGAAAGGCAGCAAAGTTTCCAGCCTAAATGCACGAGTCTCAGACAGGATTTTGAAACCAACATTTAAAAGTGAGATTGGCGTGTAAGAAGCACAATCCTCCAGGGTCTTCCTTTCTTCATCATCAGAGAGATATGAGCCTCTCTAAAGGATGGACGGAGTGGTCCTGACTGTATGAGTGACAAAACATGTTAAACATCAGCCCTGACAATAGGTTTATAAATTATTTATAAAATTCACTGGGACATCCGTCAGGAACGTGCGCCTTTACATTCTGAAACTGTTTCACACCCTCCTGCGCTGAAAATGGTGCATTAAGGCACAACACCTATTCAGGGGGTACTCCTGGAAGACCCAGGTTCTTGAAAAATGACTCCATCTTAATCCATCTATCCTCAAAATGTTCAGTCTGAAATAATTCGGTGAAAAATCTCGGACAGGTGACATTAATCTTTTTGAAATTGAAGGTAAGGATCCCAATACCTTCCCTAATTGAGGTAATGGCTTAAGAGGGGGGCTCGTCTTTCTGCCAAGAGAGAATAAATACCTGCCTGGCTTATCACCATGTTCAAACAGCCTTTGTTTTACAAAAGTAAGTTCCTTCTTGGCTGTCTGTGTGAGCGTGAAATTCACTGTAGACCGAAGCGTTGTGATCCTCTGCAGCTTAGCCACTGAGGGACAATCACAGTATGCCCTCTCGGCTGCCCTCAGCTTTGCCTCAAACCAGCGATCTGCTTCCCCTTCTGCTACATCATAAGGCATAATTTTTCCCTTGGCATAAGCCTTAGCAATTTCCCACAGAGTGGATGAGTTACTGGTTGAATCTGAATTAATGGCTCAGAAAGATCTGAATTCTTTGCAGTGGTCAGCACAGTGGTACAATGGTTAGTACTGCTGCTTCACAGCGCCAGAGACCTGGGTTCAATTCCTGTGTCAGGTGACTGCCTGTGTGGAGTTTATACATTCTCCCTGTGTCTGCGTGGGTTTCCTCCCACAGTGCAAAAATGTGCAGGTTAGGTAAATTGCCAGCGGTGAAGGGGGTGTGTTGTTTTGGGCCAAAGGGCCTGTTTCTACACTGTAAGTAAACTAATCTAAATACTCAATTAACCAACTAGCCTTAAGAATAAAGGGACACATTCGCTAGTGTCTCAAATCTATTATATTGCCCTTAATCTTAATCAATAAGTATACTGCTTCATGGTCAGAAATGGTAATATTCTCAATTGTGCAGGATGCCACCGAATCTATGACTGTTGCAGGAATGGGGAAGATATCAACCCTCATGTGACATTTAGGCCAGTCAAAGAAGAATATAAAATCCCTAGTTGTGATGTGGATCTGCCTCCAGACATCCACCAGCTCTACTTCTGCACACATATCCACTAATTGTTTACATTATAACGAGGGTATTGGGGCACCCTAGGACATTCTGTCCACCGTGGGGTCCATAAGACTTTTGAAAACTTCGACAATAATGTGCCACGATGCAAGATAACTGAATTTGGAAAATGCATGTACCAAGAATTTAAGAGGGTGCGCTGCGAGTGGGGTGGGGAGGGGGGGGGGGGGGTGGCGCAATAAACATTCAAAACACTATATTATTTACTATAGTTCAAGCCTTTGGGTATTATGAACCTCCCGTGAGTGTCAAATACAATCTAGTAGGTTAAATGGAAGGTTCTTTTTATCCATTATGGCTTCTCCCCTACACGTAATATTAAAAGGCGAGAAATAAACCCGATCAAGCCCGACCTGCAGTAATGTCAAATGTTCCTTGTCATCAAAGTGCATCTCCTGCAATAGGACAACATCCACCCTGTCTTTTTTAGACGAGAAGGAAAATATTTCCTCTTTTCTGGCCAATGGCTCACCTTAATGCTCCAGGTAGACCATTTAAGCACATCATTACCCAGAACACACTATAGCAACATTTGAACTGGAGAGAGGAAGAACTTGAATTACTGATCATTAATAAACAAAGTCTCATAGAACTTCAAAAATACACAAACTAAAAATACTGCAACTGCCAACTCTCAGAACTTTCAAAAACTATTATTTTAAGTAAATGGCTGGGATGGAGTGGGTTAGGGAACCCCTTTGCCCGTACTGTGATGCAGAGCCCAACAAAGTAGACCTTCCAGATCACCACCATCTTGGATTTCCCCTTAACATTTTATCGATATTATCATTTCATTTTGCATTATATTCCTGGATGTGCTGGAGCAGTGTAATTTTTTTACCACTGTCAGCATTTCCCCAACACTGCACATTCCTGCCATTCCCCGATAATCCTTGATTCCATTATTCTTTTTGAACCTTCTGTCTGTGCCTCAAACATATTCAATATCTCTGCCTCCAATGCTCTGCAGGGAAGAGAGTTCCAAATACTCTCACCACTGAGAAAACAAAAAAATAACTTCATCTGTGTGAGAGATTATTTTTGTCTCCTTTCCTGAGAAAGGATATAATTAAATTGGAAGCAGTTAGATGTTTCACTTCATGTATTCCAGGAATGAATGTCTTATATTATGAAAGCTTTAACAGGTTACTCTTGGGAGGTGATCTTATTGAAACATACAAAACCTAGAGGAGAGTGATCAGATAGATACCCACTGGGTGTTTGTATAGTCCAAACTTCTTGTTGTTTTTATGGAATCTCTACAGTGTGGAGGCAGGACATTCCGTCCATCAAGAGCACATTGACCCTTCGGAACAGTATCCCCTCCGGACCTGCCCCCCTAATCTATCCATGTAACCCTGCATTTCCCATCACTAACCTATCTAACCTACTCATCCCTGGGCACTATGGGCAATTTAGCATGGAAAATCCGCTCTAAGCTGCATATCTATGGACAATGGGAGCAAACTAGAACACTGGGAGGAAATCCACACAGACATGGGGAGAATGTTCAAAATCAACATAGAGGGTTGCCCGAGGTTGGAACTGAACGCAGCTTTTTGTTAACGGGAGGTATCAGTGCTAACCACAGATCCACCATGCACATCCGTTAGGTCCATTAGTTACTTGTGGCTTACTAAAGAAATCTGCCTGACTTGTTCCTGTCACTGAACTTGACTCAGTCTGAGAACTTTATCATAGGCCATATCACCAACCTGGTTACATTTAAAATTTGGTGTCAGCAGTGGAGGAATGGGACGAGAAAAGGAAACAGTGACACCCTCCAACATCCGTCAGAGCAGGAATTTGGATAAATCCACAAAGTGGGATTTCAGTCAAGTGGGAATTCTCTTTCCCAGAAGTTTGGAGTGGCTTGACCTTTATATTACATCGAAGCTGTCTTTGATTTTCCATGGACAGGTGAATCAGGGATAATGGTGCATGGAAAGAAACGTGCAGCTAGGATCGCAATGAGATGAGCCATGATCTTATTTACTGCTTAAGTAGTGTGAAAGGGCTGAATGGCCCAATTGTGTCCCTCAGCCCTATGTTCTAATGTTCCATTCAGCCCTCGGACATGCTAAACCGGGCCAGATCAAGGCCACTCCGATGGTTAGGTGTAGTTTTGGAAATGTACTTGGAAAATCCAGACTGGATCAGGAAGTGACCACCACCCCCACCCCCCAGTCCCTGTTTCCAGTCTTCCCCTCTCTGTAACTTCTGCTCCAGATGTGGGTCATGTTGCAGACCCAGATACGCTGGGAATATAGCCACATACCCCACCCAGGGTTAAAACAACAAATCCTCTGGTCTCCCTGAATGCAACATTGTACAACACGATTTCCAGCAAAATAACCCGATACTTTCCAAAAGCATAACATGTGAAATTAATAAATAGGAAGAGGAGTAGGTCAATCGGCCCCTCAAGCTAACCCTGTCATTTAATAAGAACATGGCTGATCTTCTCCAGTGCTCAACTCCACTCTCTTGCCGACTCCTTGTATCCCTCCACACCTGTCTGGGTTAGGGAGTTCCAGACATTCACTACCATCGGAATGAAGCTATGACTCTGCATCTCAGATTGAAATCGATGTTCCATATTCGGTATCAATATCATCGAGTTCAACACTTTGCTCAAGAATGGAAGCAACTTCACAACATTTACCTTCTCCAACCCCTTCTGTGTCTTGTATGTTGCAGCATTATCACTCCTCATTCATTTAAACTCCAATGAATAATCGCCTCACAATCTTAGAGATTCTCAATAACACAACCCTTCCTTCCCAGGAAACCACCTAATGTACCATCCAAGTTACTTGCTGCATCATCATGCTGACTTTATGTTTCATACCCAGGAAGACTCCAATGCCTTTACTGTTCCTTTTCTGGAAGCCCTCCCCATTAAATAACAGCCTGCCTTTTGATTCTCCATGTCATCCTCAAACTCGGATGTATGTTGCACTCAGCTCCCTCCTTCAGGCTGTCAGGATAGAGTGTAAATAACTGATGCCATCAGACTGTTATTTGTGGTCCTCCAGCAGATAAACCTTGACCATAAAGATCCATTAATCCTGACTCTCCGATTTCTGTGTTAAACAATCATCATCCCATGTTCATAAAGTATCCGACGTCCTGGAGCTTCTGTTTTGTGTAAGAACTTTTGTTTTGTAATACCTTGTGGAAAATCTCTGGAAAGCCTCGTGTCCACCAGATCCCCTTTATCAAGTCCACTTGTTACATTTACAGGCATCTCCAGAAATACTTTACATGATTGTACAGGGCAAAATATCATTTCCCTTTCACAAAACAACCCTGACTCTGGGTGAAGCTTTTCTCAATGTCCATGCTGGGCAGGTATTCCAAACTATACTAGTCTCATCTGTTTTCATTAGGTCCATGGGCCTCTAAATGTTTCCCATTCATATGTTTGTCCAAATGAGTTTTAAATGTTGTAGCTGTCCTTGCATCTCCCACTCTTCCTCTGGAAGCTCATTCCATACTCACACCGCCCTCTGTGTAAAAAAGCTGCCCTTTAGTCCCTTTTAAATCTACCCTCTTTCACCTTAAACCTATTCCCTCTATGTTTGGATTCCCCTACCCTTTGGAAAAGACCTTTGGCTATTCACCCTATCCATGCCTCTCATGATTTTATAAGTTTCTATAATGTCATCCCTCAACATCCTACACTCCATCTGATACAATCTTCAAGAACAAGCGTTTAAAGATAAGCACTGCAAAATTAATCAATATTGAAAATGACAGGTAACCAACACTCGGCACAAAAGTCAAACTGTGATTTGTTTTTCTCCATATTACAATACTAAGGCAGCATGAAGCGCTTACTAGTGCCAATAAGAAGTCAAGCACCTGAATTCCTTTATCTAAAGGGGGTAATGATCACGACAGTGAAAACGTACCTGTGGCCAGATGTATATACCACATAGTCAACATTCTCCCTCCTGGCCTCCGTATGACTTTGTCTGGTTGTGTCTTTTTTATCTTGCATTCAACAGAGAGAACCCCTTTCCTCCATTCACACCTTAAATTCGACCCGTGAAACAGAATCTTTCCTTTCACCACTGCTAAAAGCCCGTTTTTCTTTTGCCACACCCACTTTTCCCTGCCACCCATCCTCTACATCTGGCAAGGGACTAAAAGACAATTTTGCAATTGTATTCAGTTTTGAAGAATTGTCACACTGGACTGGAAACGCTAACTCTGTTTCTTTTTCTCTGCAGATGTTGACAGACCTGCTGAGTTTCTCCAGAAATGAATAGGCGCAGAACAATTTTTCAATTAAATAAATAATTATGGATACTGGAAATAAAAATAAAAATCCTTTCTAGAAGGTTCACTGGATCTGAAAGTTTAACTCTGCATTCACTCCAGAAAATTCTTCAACATCTTTCGCAATTTCTTCAGCAATTTCTGTTTTTGAACAATTTCCAACGACATATTGTCAAAGATGCCCAAACATCCTATCCAACATGGAGCGTTGTACACTGGGAACTGAACAGTAAGGCATGGTGACAAGTTCCTTAACTCTGAAACTGCATAAGGCTGGCATCACTGACACTGCAGAGCTCTGAATCATGGTCAGGGAGAAAAACAGAAGGAAACACATTCACTTCAAATACAGAAGATGGCATTACTGAAAGGAAAAGATTCAGATTAGTACCTTAAATGGATATTGTTTATGTAACAAATTGGAGGTGTGACAACCAAGGAAAGACTTCCCGCAGAATGAGAATATGAAAATGGAAGTATTTCCGCATCAGAAACCAGAGTAGGTCACTGAATACCGGGCTGATGGGTGAATGGTTCTCGGTGTGAACTGAGGGCCAGTCAGTAGAATTGAACTGTAGATATTGCAGCTAAAACTTGATTATCATCTGATGCTGTAGATTTCAATGACAATCTGTAACTTTTCTCCCAGGATAGTCCATCCGTCTACCATTACCATCAAGCCGATCCATGGGTCAGTGACGAGTGTGGGTGAACATGGTCGGGTCGGAATCACATGCACCTAAACCTGATGACAATCCATTAAAGCTACCGCACATGACTGGTTACAGCATGAACAGCAGGACTAAAATCTGATACAGAGAGAGAGAGATGATCCCAAGACTAACAAATCAGATATAAGCTCTATCGTCCTGTCAAATCCATGCATAAAAGTCGATGGACCGTTAAACAACTTACTGGAGGAGAGGACTCCACAAATATCCCCATCCTAAATGATAGAACAGCCGTGTACGTCAGTGTAAAAGATGAAGTATCTGCACCATCCTCAGCCAGAAGTGTTGTGTCGATTACCCACCTCACCCTCAATATGATACCCTCAGAATCACAGATGCCCATCTTAACCAATTCAATTCACTGCACGTGACATGAAGCAACAGCTGGACACTGTAGATATGACAAAGGCATTTGGCCCTGACACCATTCCTGCGATAGGACTGAGGACTTTTGCACACAACAAGCCGTGTTCCTGAGGAAGCTGTTTCATTCGAGCTCCAACTCTGACAACTCCCTGGCAATGTGGGTAATTAGCAACTGCAGTCCTCACTTTCTCCTAATGTGGAGAATTACTCAACAGTGTCCCATCCCCTAAGAAGGGAATAATTACAATCAGACCAATTGCCACGCCCTCAGTCTCATCACGATTGTCAAATTGGTTGGGGTTATTTTTGATAGAGCTGTAAAACATCACAGAAATAATCGGTTCAGTGTGGTTTCCGATAGGCCCCCATGTGGATATGGTGCTGTTGTGGAATTGTCATTGGATTGCTAATCCAGACCAGGATAATTCTCTGGAAACTGGTGCAAGTTAAAAACAATTAATAAAATATCGAGATCTATTATCTGGCGTCAGTAATATTGATCTTTTGTTCAATTATAGATGTCGATCTCCTTCCCCAGTGTACTTTCAGGAAGTGAATCCCCCGTGCTTTCCTGTCTGGCCTAAAAGTGACTCCAGACACACAGACATGTGACACACTCTTCAATGGTCTCTGAAATGGGCAAGCATTTCACTCAATTGTATCAAACTGCTCCGAGACCTTAAAGGATAAACCCAGAGAGAACACCCGGCAACAGCCTCGGTAGTAGAAAAGGGAGCTGGAAACACAATCCTGTAGACCCTGCAGAGGCCTCCTTCCTAACAGCTAAGAGCTTGTGACAACATTTACAGAGCTTTCCCACACACTGCACAGAAGCATCGGGAAAGGAATACATCATACAACTCATTGAGCTTTCCCTATTCTCGTTAATGGCCGAACATCTCCTCAACGCAGTTTTCCCCAAACAATATACATATCCCTTAATATGTTTAAACGTTGTGAAACATAAAATGAGAACTTTGGTAATCCATTCAGCCCACCAGTTTTGCGCATCCATTCCATGTACAGGCAGTTCACCAATAACACGTGTTGATTAAATACATTTCGACTGCAATGCAATTCATGAACCTTTTTCTATAAAGTGAACTGGCGTTCACTGTGACGCGATTCCTTGTCGGACACCAGCTGAACAGCAAACCCAGCCTCAGAAACCCTCTATCTACAAAAGGTACAATCAATGTGTTCAGCTAAAACAGGAGTGCAATTGGCTCTGCAGGCCTTGAAACTGAGCCTGAAACTGAGAATTGTAGTCTATATTTAGAAAGAGCTTTATTTCAAACTGTGGGGAGATTCTTGGGGAAAACTGGAATTCGGCATCGGCATCACATGGTCAGTCAGCCCCCGCGTGCTGTCTGGTGAAGATTGTGGTGAAAGGTACAGTGCACCAGTGAGTGACTGTCGTGTGAAAGCGTTACATTTACAGCATTGTTCCATTACAACATGTAATTTCAAGATTTATTTAGACTGTCCTATTGTGTGTTAGACCAAATTTAATTTTTGGTTTTTACTGATATTTTTGGGAGTTCGCCACTTACTCTCTTTTTTCCATAGACCCCATTATTAATATTGCACGATTATCTACAACAAAGTGTTGTACAGGAACATAGATATTGTGTTATTGGAAAACAACCTGGAATAATAGCTGATCTTCTATCTTCACACCATACTCCTGCTCTCTCCCTATCCTTTAGTTTCCAGAAATTCTGATTTATATTCAGCCCCTTGATTTCGACAGCCTGATCTGGGAGAGAGTACCCCTGGTTCGCCACTCTCTGAGTGCAGGCATTTATTCTCATCTCAATGCAAAGTGGCCTGTCTGTACCTAATATTGTGGCCCCTTGTTTTAGACGTTCCAGCCAGGCGATTTACTGATCTGCTTCTAATCTGTCTCGCCCTGTCAGAGTATTAGATATTTCACTGTGATTTCCACTCATTTTCCTAAAGCCCATTGATTACAGGTCCAGTCGCCCCAAACTCTGCTCCCACAAAACGTCTGTCATCCCAGAGATCAGTCTGGTCATCCTTTGCTGCTCTCCCTCAATGTCAGGTTTGTCGTCTGTTAGGAAAAGAGACCAAAACTGCACACAATACTGCACAATGTTCGAGATGGGCTCTCACCAAGGCCCTGTACAGCTGCAGTGAGATACATTTACTCCTGTACTCAAATCCCCTGAAATGAAGGTGAATACAGCATTTATCTTCCTTCCTGATTTCTACTCCTGCAATATTGCTTTCAGTGACTGGTGTACAGGGAGATCCAGTTTCCTTTCAATGTTCCATTTCCCCACTTGCTGGGCCTATATACAATTGTCAGCGTGCTAATGGCATTCCCAGAATTGACTTCTGTCTTCAGAACTCACTGCCCTACATGGACTCTGAGGGCTACGCAGAAATAAACAAAAATGCAGCTTAAGTTCATTTATAGTGCAACATTTTTCAAACACTCATTTTTCAAATGAGCGGCTGCCAGTCCATTGTTCCCATCAAAGTACACAACATTTCATCCACCCCATTACTCTCCATGTGCCACGTATTTGCCCAGTCACTCCACTTGTCTCAATCACCTTGGAACTATTTTACATCCTCCTCATCCACTCACAGGCTGACATCGTTTAGTGCTAAGAGCAGACTTGGGAATATTGCAATTGCGCCCCTCACCAAAAGATTTGATGTGTATTCGGAATAGCTGGAGCCCAAGACACGATCCTTACAATATCCTCCAAGCTTTCCATATAAAAATAAAACATTGTTTTATTCCTACTCACTGTTTCCTGCCAATTCTCCCATTCTAAATCTATGACCATATATTCGCCCGAGTCCCATAGGATTCGAATTTGCACAATAGGCTTGGGGCTTTATCAGAAATCTTTCCAATAATCCACTCTCATAGCATTGATACCTCCTACATAAATTTCCTAAAAGCCACTTTCTCAAATATGATTCCCATGTCATAAATCTCTGTTGCCTTTGTCTATGCCCATTAATTTCAGTCCAATACTTTCTCTAAACTGTTTAATTGCTTTTATTCATTCTATTCCCTTTTTCTCACAAGACTGAAATTTCCTAGTATTGCTTGGAAGTTTTCTTTTTCGTTTTGTTTTCTTCTGTGAAAGCATAACTAAAGTATTTGCTCCATAGTCCTGCGATTTCTCAGTCCTTAATTATCTGGCATCAGACTGTAAGAAATCTGCAACCTTTTTCTCTTAATTTTGCCATTGACAAATTTCCAGAAAATATTACAAGTTCTCTATTAACAACTTTATTAAGATATTCTTCAGAAACCCATCAATTCCTACCTTGAGCTACTCAATGATTGACCTTCCACTGCCATACAATCACAGAAACACAGACTCTGTACTACCAGAAATACAGCACGGTCTACTTTAGGCCCACTTTCCGACACAAGACTGTAGCCGTGAATCTTAAAGCACTTGAAGTGCACAACCATGTGGTTTCTAATGGTTTGAGGTTACCATGACAACTCGACTCTCAAGAAGTGCATTCCAGACCCCAACACCCTCTGGTTGAAAAACAATTCTCAAATCTTCACTAAACCGCAAATCCTTCACTTTAAAAATGTTGCCCTTTGAGTCAAAGCAACAGCTGCTGTCTATCCACCCTGTCCATGTACCTCGTAATCCGATCCCTCTGAATCACAGACCTCGCAGCCTTCTCTCCTCCAAACTAAACAACCTGAGTTTATCCAGCCTCTCTCCATAGCTGATATGCTCCATCCCAGGGAACATCCTGGTGAATCTGCTCTGCACCCCCTCCACTACAATCACATCCTTCCTATAATGTTGTTCCCAGACCTACAAACAGTATTCCATCTTGCTCTCACCACAGTTCCGCATAGTTCTTATCATCTATGCCTCGATGAATAAAGGCTATGTTTACATTCCCCTAGCCTTTCCCAGATTGTGTTTAACCTGTGCAGACACATTCAGTGATGTGTGGAGAAACACCCTCTGAGCTTTCTAGTGTGCTGCCATTCATTGAGTACTCCCCTGTCTGGGTCCTTCTTCCAAAGTTGCATCACCTCATAGTTATCAGGGTTACATTCCATCTGACATTGATCCATCCATCTGACCATTCCATCAGTATCTACCTGTAACATAAGGCCTTCCTCCTCACTGCCAACCACCCGGCCAATCTTTGTATCAAATCCAGACTTATTTATTACACACCCCACCCCTCGTCCATATTCACAGCTGCATCATTTATGAATACCACAAATAATAAGGTTAAAAATCTCTCAACATCAGTTACATCACGTGGTTGTGCACGTTGATGAAGAAGCTACGTTTCGAAAGCTAGTGCTGTCGAATAAACCTGTTAGACTATGGTCTGGTGTTATGCTATTTTTAGATTTGTTCACCCCAGCCCAACACTAGCTCCTCCGAATCACAAATAATAAGGGACCCAGCACTGATGCCCGTGGTACACCATTGGACACTAGCCTCCAGTCACACAAACAGCCTTCCACCACTCCCCTCTTTCTCTAACTACTAAAGTTGATTTAGATGCAACTTGGCAAGTTACTAATGAGTCCTACGTGTTCATTGGTTATTCTGCTCCACTTGACACATTTGTAGGTTATCTGGAGATTCTCCGTAATCTCGTTCTGCTTTGCCCATGTGTTAGTCATTCCCCTCCACGCGCAGACTTTCCTCCTTATTGCAGTCTTAAATGGTTTGTCCCTTATCCTGCCATTATTTGCCTTGAATGTGGATTAGACAGACTGATAAACATCCTGTTAATTTCCAACTTATCGTATGTTTTGTGAGTTTTATAAAGTTCACAGTCACCCACCGCTGGATCTTTGAACCTCAAGAGAACATAGGCCGAGTTTCCTCATCACACAATCTTGCCGTCTGGATAATGTCCATCGCACTTCCTCTGTGGTCAGTATATTCTTTCTCAGATTCGGTCACCAAAACTGTGCACAATACTCCAGGTACAGTCTCACCAACACACTGCTTCAACGTGTCTTTACATCTATATTCTGACTCCCTTAATGGAAGGCAACCAAACTTTTGGGTTCCACTTACATATATTCCTCCAAATACCCTTCACATCATTGCATTTTCGAACTCACTGTGTGAGTTCTTATAGAAAGCCTTCTGATAATCTAAAATCTATGCCAATTCTACTGGTTCCCCATGATCGATGCTGTAAGAATCAACTTCAAACAATTCCGAAGTTTGTCCAGTATGATTTCCCTTTCAGAAATGCACACTGAGTCTCTCCAATGTCGCTGTTAATGTCTAAATATCCAATAGCACATCCTATATAATAGATTCCAACAGTTTCCCCACAAATGTAAAGTGAATTTATCAGCAGTTCTACACACTATCTCTTCTTCTCTTTGTAGATGCTTGTATCCCTACCATTCATCTATAGTGCTTGGATCACGTTTACTAATATGCATTTATCTACACCAGCTTCCAGACTCTGCAGAATGTAACAGAAAATAGAATGCAGTCATCGACAATGCAATCAGTACTTCTATTTGTGATTTTGTTCTGAAGATTTTGGTATGAAGTACATCTGGTTTGTCAAGCTTAGCAATGCTCAATCCAGCTGCATGTTTAATATTGCCTTGTTACTGATAAGAATTGACTTTATGTCTTTACTTCCACAAGTCCGAAACACTCACTTCGTATTTCTGGGTGATTTTCTGGATCTTACTCCATTAAGATAGATGTATAGTAATTGGTCATTTGCTTTACCATTTCCCTGTTATCCACCATAAACTCGTCTCTCCCAATTGCAAATTTCCACATTTGACAATGTTTTTTTTCTTTTGAAATATAGATCATAGATTTTTGAAATCTTTGTGTTCCTGTTTGTTTGCATGCATGTTCACTTTTTGATTTCCTGATCAGTTTCATGGCCCTCCTTTTCTGGATGGCAATTTTCTGAGAATTCTTAGGATTCCCCAATGTCTGGAATTCTTCTGAAGTCACTTCCTGTGATTAATATATTCCTTAATTTGTTATGTTAATCATGATTGATTCACTTACTCATTCTTTGGTGTAATAAGTAGACATATCTTTCAGATTATGTAGTATTTCTAAAAATCTCCTGGTCCTGACCAGATATACTCAGGAACACTGCAGGAGGACAGAGAAGTAATAGTGGGGGCCCTGGTTGGTAGCCAAAGGGTGAGGTCCAGGAGGACTGGAGCATAGCGAAGCTGTTCCCTTATTCAAGAAGAGCTACAAAGAAAAACCTGGGACCTATAGACCAGCAAACCTGATATCTCTAGTTGACAAGTTTCTTGAGAAATTTCTGAGAGAGACAATATACATGCATTTGGAAACGCAGGGTGTGATTATGAGCAGTCAGCGCGTCTTTGTGCGTGGGGGATCATGGCTCAATAATTTGTTAGAGTGCTTTGGTGAAATGACCAGTGCATTTGACAAGGGCATGGTGGTATATGTGGTGTATATGGATTTCAGTAAGGCCTTCAGTAAGGTTCCACATGGTAGGCTGCTCTGGAAGTTTTGATCATATGGAATTGAGGGGGAGCGGGCAAATCAGATCATAGATTTGCTTCATTGTAGGAAAACATAGGGTAATAGTGGAAGTATGCTTGTCGGGCTGAAGGCCTGTGATGAGTGGAATGCCTCAGGGGTCGGTCCTGGGACTATTACTGCTTATTTTATGCATGTATATTGTATTTATATTTACATATTACACACATCTATGATTTAGACGAGAATGTACAGCCATGAATTATAAGTTTGAAGATGACACTAAACTAGGCGGTATCGTGGACGGTGAGGAAGATTATCAGAATTTTCAGAAACTACAGCAGTGCCTTGATCAGATGAGAAAGTGGGCCGAGAAATGGCAAATGGAGTTTAATACAGATAAGTGTAAGTTCTTGCATTTTAGAAAGTCAAATCAAGGTAGGAGTTTCATGGTGAATGGCAGGGCCTTAAGAAGTGTATTGAGACAAAGAGACTTTGGAATTCAAGTTAAAGGTTCTCTGAAAGTGGAGTCACAGGTAGATCGGGTAGTGAAAAAGGCATTTGGCAAACTGGGCTTCATCAGTCAGAGTAATGAGTATCGAAATTAGGGAGTTATGTTGCAGTTATACAGGACGGTGGTGAGGCAATACAGGTAGTTTTACGTGAAGTATTGTTCACTTTGCTACGGGAAGGATGTTATTATACTGGAAATCGTGCAGAAGAAATTTACAAGGATGTTGCCCGGACTCAATGGTCTGAGTTATAGAGAGAGGTTGGGCAAGCTAGGAGTTTTTACTTTAGAGTGTATGAGACAGCGGGGGATCTGATACCAGTGCATAAGATCATGGGAAGCATGGATAGAGTGAATTTAATCAGTCTTTTTGAGGAACCATGGACTAGAGGGCATCAATTTACGATCCGAGGGGAAAGAGTAAAAGGGAACCTGACGGGCAATTTCTTTTACACACAGGGTGGCGTGCACATGGAATGATATGCCAGCAGAAGTGGTTGAGGCGGGTAGATACGCAAAATTTAAAATGCATTCGGACAAATACACGGATAGGAAAGAATAAGAAGGATATGGGGCAAGGGCAGGGAAATGTGAATGGACATTTTGTTCGGAATGGACCAGTTTGGGCTGAAGGGCCTTTCTACGTGCTGTCGGACTCTATGATTCTCACAATCATTGCTTCTCCCATTGAATGTTATATTATATTTCCCCAATTCATTGGAGCGTGCTTGATCCTCTAACCTGCGGACTTCCATGATGCTTAACCAGTTTGTTCAAACATTCGTTATTGTATTCAGACGCCGTGTAAAAATGTAACATATTGATGTCACTATTCCTCCAAAGCTGCTTCAGAGCAAGGTTATTAATTAGTCCTCCTGACAACACAATACCAAATCTGCAATAACCTCCTCTCTAGTTTGGTTCACAATATACTGTTCAACCTACCTAATACACACTTGCGGAAGTTTATCTTCACAGTATTAGTAGTCACTGCAGTTTTGGTGCAACTTGAGACCATCAATTATTACTGCAGCACACACGATTATTTGTTACTCATTCACAGGATGAGGGTGTCGCTGGATAACCAGTATTTATTGCTCATGCCAGAGGGCAGTTAAGAGTCAGTAGCGTTGTCTTGAGTCTGGAGTCACATGCAGGACACACCAGGTAAGGACATCAGTATCCTTCCCTCAAGGACATCAGTGAACCAGATGAGTTTTTCCAACAATCGACAATGGATTCCTGGTCATCATAAACCCTTGATTCCAGATACACATTGAATTCAAATTCCACCATGGCAGGGTTTTAATTCATGTCCCCAGAATATTACCTGGGTCTCTGAGTTAAGACCCCAGTGATAATATCACTGTGTCATTGCTCCCCCTTGAATATACTTGCATACCTAATTTCCAGAACCTATGTTGTAAAGTATTTCCGTGACAGATTTGGTTTTGATAATTATACACTAATGTTTGCTTCACCTTGCTATTTGTAAGATCCACCCAAACTGATTCTGTGGGGAGTTATGGAAAGGGTCTGTGGCGTTATTACCGATAGACTTGGACAAGACGTTCAGGGAGACTCACCTCAACGCTGAGATGATCTGAAGAATTGGTCAGCAATACAGGACAAGCATCAATATTCTTTGCACCCACTTTTCCAGGATAAGTGTCACCATATTCTTCTGCTCCCTCACACTCACTGTGTATCTGTTATAACACCTACCCCCGAACAAGGCTCACAATCTATCTCCAAATAAGGCTCAACCACGACCACACTCACTGTTGAGTTCAGCACGTTCCTTCCCTCAGTTTTTCTGTCACTGACGCACTAGCCCCGCACACTAATACCACTGCATGGATACAACACTTTGGTCAGACTCCCTCCGGACATCTCACCCTTCCCCCTTCCCCTATACCAGCATTAACAGCAGGGACACCCACTCCCACCCTCACTCCGTCCCTCCTCTTCTCCCATTACTGGAGAAACATCCTGGAATAGGACATAAAAGGCCAAGCAGGCTGTTAGAGGGCCCGATATCCGTTCCCTCACCCTCTACCTCGACATGTGGGGAGGATCCTGGAAAGAGCCAGAGAGGACCAGGACACCTTGTGTGGAGATTCTGAAACATCGCCGTCCCACCAACCAAGTAAACAGCAATGTTCAGTAAAGAGCAATTCTCAATTTAAACTCGCTGGCAGTTCCAATCTCATCTCTCTCACTTTTCAGGCTTAGTTAAAAGATGTCAGATGGAGACAGAGCGTCTGCAATGGGATACAGACAGGGGGAGGGCAGAGCATCTGCAATGGGATACAGACTGGGGGAGGGCAGAGGGTCTGCAATGGGATACAGACAGGGGGAGGGCAGAGCATCTGCAATGGGATACAGACAGGGGACGGCAGAGCGTCTGCAATGGGATACAGACAGGGGGAGGGCAGAGCATCTGCAATGGGATACAGACAGGGGGAGGGCAGAGCATCTGCAATGGGATACAGACAGGGGACGGCAGAGCGTCTGCAATGTTATACAGACAGGGGGAAGGCAGGGCATCTGCAATGGAATACAGACAGGGGAAGGACAGATCACCTGCAATTGGATACAGAAGGGGGGAGGGCAAAGCGTCTGCAGTGGGATACAGATGGGGGAGGGCAGAGCGTCTGCAATGGGATACAGACAGTGGAGGGAACACTGTCTGCAGTGGGATACAGACGGGGGAGGGAACACTGTCTGCAGTGGGATACAGACGGGGGAGGGCAGAGCGTCTGCAATGGGACACAGACAGGGGGAAGGCAGGGCATCTGCAATGGGATACAGACAGGGGAAGAAAAAATCACCTGCAATTGCATACAGACGGGGGGAGGGCAGAGAGTCTGCGATGGAATACACACAGGGGGAGGGAAAAGCGCCTGCAATGAGATACAGAAGGCGGAGGGCAGAGCGAGGGCAGTGCGTCTACAATGGGATACAGACAGGAGAAGGGCAGTGTGCCTGCAATGGGAGACAGACTGGGGAAGGGATGCACCTCTGCAATGGGATACAGACAGGGGAAGGGCAGAGCGTCTGCAATGGGATACAGACAGGGGGAAGGCAGGGCAACTGCAATGGAATACAGACAGGGGAAGGACAGATCACCTGCAATTGCATACAGACGGGGGGAGGGCAGAGAGTCTGCAATGGAATACACACAGGGGGAGGGAAAAGCGCCTGCAATGAGATACACACAGCGGAGGGCAGTGCGTCTACAATGGGATACAGACAGGAGAAGGGCAGTGTGCCTGCAATGGGAGACAGACTGGGGGAGGGATGCACCTCTGCAATGGGATACAGACAGGGGAAGGGCAGAGCATCTGCAATGGGATACAGACAGGGGAGCCAGAGCGTTTGCCATGGGATACAGACAGGGCAGGGGCAGTGTGTCTGCAATGGAAGACAGACTGGGGGAGGGATGCTGCTCTGCAATGGATACAGACAGGGGAAGGGCAGAGCGTCTGCAAAGGGATACAGACAGGGGGAGGCAGAGCATCTGCAATGTGATACGGACAGGGGAGGGGCAGTGTGTCTGCGACGGGATACAGAAAGGGGGAGGGCAGAGCGTCTGCAATGGGATACAGACAGTGGGAGTGCAGAACATCTGCAATGGGACACAGATTGGGGAGGGAACAGCAACAAGCAATGGCATACAGACAGAGGATGGCTGTGAGCAAAGCTTCAGCAAAAAAACCAGTACAATATATATGTGATGGAAATTTTCTGTTTTGGGGAAAGGAAGAAACAGCAGAAATTTATTTAAATGCAAGGAGAATGCAGAATTCAGTGTCACAGAGGGATTTGTGTGTCTTAGTACATGAATCACATCAAATTAACCTGAAGATGTAGCAAGTGATTTGGAAGGTAAATGTCGTGATCCTGTTTCGTGCAAGGGGTGTTGGGTATGATTTTAGCAATGTTTTTTGCATCAATACAGGACATTGCTGAGATTACATCTGTTGTATTATTTGTAGATATAACAGCCTAAACTGAAAAAAAAAACAAAATTGCTTTCGAAACGTCTCAAAGATGTTTCTCTTTACGCATTCTTGGAATGAAGGCATTACGTTGTGAAGAATTAACAGTTTGGCCTGAGAATGAGGGATGTTTTATTGGCCATATAAGATCTTGAGAAGAGTGTAGTTGGTGAATACCGGATGGATATTTCTCATTGTGTGGGAGAATAAAACTGGGGAAATAATTTAAGAATAAGTCAGTTTCAAAGGAAAGGTCATTAGACAGTAAAATTGAACTGTTAATTCTCTTCCTACATGCTGACAGACAAGTTGAGCTTTTCCAGCAATTACTGTATATGATTAGATTACTTACAGTGTGGAAACAGGCCCTTCGGCCCAACAAGTCCACACCGACCCGCCAAAGCGCAACCCACCCATAGTCCTACATTTACCCCTTACCTAACACTATGGGCACTTTAGCATGGCCAATTCACCTGACCTGCACATCTTTGGACTGTGGGAGGAAACCGGAGCACCTGGAGGAAACCCACGCAGACACGGGGAGAACGTGCAAACTCCACACAGTCAGTCGCCTGAGGTGGGAATTGAACCCAGGTCTCTGGCACTGTGAGGCAGCAGTGCTAGCCACTGTGCCACCGTGCCGCCCATGTTTAAGAATATTCATTTTAACACAGATATTGTGAAGACATGAAACACTTATTTTTGCATTATGCAAACACATAGTAACACATCTTCAAAACAAGTAGAACCGTTTATTGTTAATGAATTGATACTGTAATAACGCACTGACTTGGAGTCAAGAATGTGATGGAGTCATATAGTTCAGACAATGTTCAAGAAGAGCTCACAGAGTCTAGTGTGGGACTGATAATGTTACTGATTTAACTTACAGATGGAAAATGTAGCCTATGTGTGGAGAAACATTCTATTGCTCCCTTTCTGTTTCCCTATCGCTCATCACAGCAATGTGTGGGAGTGAAAAAAAGTCCAGTCGTCTTTCCCACTAATGGAGGTTTCCTGATGACGATTCATTGGAATCTCCCCATTGCCTGAAGCAAAGCAATTCAGCCAAATTCAACTGTTTCATGAAGAAATCCCATTGTCAGAAGGCTGTGCAAGCAGAATAACAACAGAAGTAATTATCTGACTCGATAGTGAGGGGAACAGACAAGAGATTCTGTGGCTGTAAATGGGAATCCGGAATGGTGTGTCGCCTCCCACATGCGCAGGGTCCAGGATGTCTCAGAGTGGCTGCAGAACGTTCTCACTGGGGGTTGGGGGGGGGTGTGGTAGTGGGGGGAAGCAGCCAGAAGTCATTGTGCACATTGGTACAAAGGATAGAATGAAACAGGTAGAAATAGTGATGACATCCTGCAGAGTGATTGTGGAGAGCAACGGAAAAGGATAAAAGACAGAGTTAATATTCAGTTTACTTCCAGTTCTCCATGCTAGTGAGGGTAAGAATAGGATGATATGGCAGATGAAGGGGTGGCTAAAGAATTGGTGCAGGGGGCAGAGAATTTTGGATTACTGGGATCTTTTGTGGGGCAAGGTGACGTGTTCAGGAAGGACGGGTTGTACCTGAGCTGGAAGGGGACCAATATCCTGGCAGGCCTGTTTGCAACTGCTGCAAGGGAGGGTTTCAACTAGATTGGCTGGGGTTGGGGAGTGGTGGGATCCTCAACAGCAGGGAGGAAATTGCGAGGCTGGAAGGAGATACAGTAATCAGAAACAGTAAAATGAAGAGACAGGTCAGGCTAGACAACGACAGGGAGCAAGGAATGCCTGTTGGATTAAATCGCAACTGTTTGAATGCAAGATGGCTGACAGGTAAGGCTGATGAACTCAGGGCATGGATTGGTGCGTGGGACTGGGATATTATAGCCATTACTGAAACATGGCTATGGGAGAACTATATCATTGGCCATATCACCAACATAGTTATAATTATTTTTTGTGGGCAGTGGAGGAGTGGGGCTAGAAAAGGGAGAAGGGAGCCAAAACAACACAGGGAATTATCGACTCAATCAGCCAACGTCAGAGACGAGGAGTTCGTTGGAGGGGATTCTGAGGGATAGAATTTGCATTTATTTAGAAAGACAAGGAATGATTAGGGATAGTCAATATGGATTTGTGTGATGGAAATCATGTCTAATTAATGTGATTGAGTATTATGAAGAGATGACAAAGAAGATTGAAGAATACACCGTGGTGTACAATTTTTTACAAAAACTTCAGCAAGGCATTTAATAAGGTTCCCCATCGTAGACAGATTACTAAACTTAGGTTATATGTAATCGAGGAAAAGCTAACCAATTGGATACAAAATTGGATTGAAGGTAATGGATTGTTTTCCAGACTGAAGACCTGTGGCCAGCAGTGTTCTGAAAGAATCAGTGCTGAGCTCACTGCTTTTTAATCACGGCTATAAACAACTTTGATGTGATTATCGGAGGCATGGTTAGTAAGTTTACAGATAACATTATCAAATTGGTTCAGTGGACAGTGAAGAAGATTAACTCAGAATATAACGGGATAATTGATCATCAATGAGCCAAGGACTGGCAGATGGAGTATAATTTATATATTTGTGAGGTTTTACATTTTGGAAAGTTAAAGCGGAGTCGTGCCCTGGGGAATGTTGCTTAACAAAGAGACCTAGGGGTGAAGATTCATAGTTCCTTGTAAGTGGAGTTTTGGTCGGTAAAGTAGTGAGGCACGTGGTTGACATGCTTGCATTAATCGGTCAGAACATTGAGAATAGGAGTTGGAGTAACGTGTTGCGCTTGTACAGGACGTAGGTGAGGCCATTTTAAGAATACTGCGTCCATATCAGTTGACTCTTGTTAAGCTTGAAAGGGTGCAGAAAAGATTTACAAAGATTTTCTGGAACCTGAGGGTTTGAGCTACAGGGAGATGATGAACAGGATGAGGCTTTTTCCCCTGGCATGTCAGAGACTGAATGGTGACATGACAGAGGTTTAATAAAATTCTGAGGGACATGGAGAGTCTGATTGGTCAAGATCTTTTTCCCAGTGTAGGGGCGTCCAGAACTAGACGGCATAGGGTGAAGGTGACAGGGCAAAGACAGAAGGGACCTGAGGGGAAACCTTTTCACACAGAGGCTGGTGGGTGTACTGTCAGAGAAAGTAGTGAAAGCGGGTACAATTACATGTTTACAATGTAACTGGATAGGTATATAAATAGGAATGGATCATGTGATGTGTGCCAAATGCTGGCAAGTGGGACGAGATCTGATTAAGATGCCTGATTGGCATGGACAAATTGGACAAAAGGATCTTTTTCCATGCTGTATGATTCTCTTATTCTCACAGCGGGATGAGGAAGAATTCTAAAAGGGCCATTCGAATGGGAATTCTCTTCCCCGGAAGTTTGTGGTTCTTCTCTGATTACAAGTATTCACAGCTGAGTTAGTTAAAGATTTGACAGAAAAGTGAGTCACGGATAATGGGACACAGACAGGACGATGAGGCTGAGACCACAATCTGATCAGCCACAATCTTAATGCCTGGTGGAGAAGGGTCACGTTCTCTAATGACCCACTCCTGCTCCTCAGTCCCATGTTTCTGTGTTCCATTCAACCCCTCTAGCCTGATAGACAGGAGCAGTTAGATTCCACTTATTGTTACAGCATGGTGTACAGAAATAGAGGAAACAGTTCGGTCCCTCGAGACTGTCCCAGTCGGTTTGGGAGATTGGAAAATTTAAATGGAAGACCCAGGCTGGATATGGAAGAGGTTGCTCATTTCTCTTTACAAAACTTCCCCACTCTGTATCTTGTGCTTCATTTGTTGAACATGTTGTAGACCCAGATTCACTGTGAAAACAGCCCCCAAATCTCACCCAGTGATGGCTCACAAAATCCACGGGTCTCCCTGATTGCAATAGTCCATAAAAGACCTTCCAGGAAAATAACACATACTAACTTTCCAATAACAGAATGGGAGAGCATCAGAAACAGGTGCAGGTCATTCACATCCCAAGCCTGCCTTGCCCTTCACTAAGATCAAGGCTGACCTGCTCCAAGTCTCAAATCTTATTAATTTCCAAGTCTTCTTGAGCACTTCCATAGAACACAGAACAAAGAACAGTATTGATTTGGAGATGTCGGTGTTCGACTGGGGTGTACAAAGCTAGAAATCACATAGCACCAGGTTATGTTCCAACAGGTTTAATTGGAAGCACAGCAAATTTTGGAGCATCGCTCCTTCATCAGGTGATAGTGGAGGGCTCGATCGTAACACAGAATTTATAGTAAAAATTTACAGTGTGATTTAACTGAAATTATACATGGAAAAATTGATTGTCTGTTAAGCCTTTCATCTGTTAGAATACCATGATAGCTTCACTTCTTTCATGTGTAAATCACAAGACCTTTTTTTTTTAAAAAAAGTTGCATTCCCAGGTGAGCTGTGAACAATGGTGATAGCAAGATAAAATGTTGAAGGTGTTGGCCCCCTGTGTTCTCTGACTATGCCATGATGTTTAGATTATTCTAAGCTAAAAAAATGAGATAACGGAGTTTTACATGAATTTCTGCAGATTTTGAGCTCAAGGTTCTACATTAATGCATGCAGTTAGGACCTTCAGCTCTCGACGTTGTGTTGTTTGTCCTACTCTAACCTACATGCTTCCGTTCACTTTGTTCCATGTGCCTATCCAAGAGTCTCTTAAGTTTCCCTCACGTATTTGACTCTACTACCACTGATGGTAGTGCATTCAACACACCCACCACTCTCTGTGTAAAGAATCTACCTCTGATATCTCCCCTAAAACTTCCTCCAATTACCTTAAATTTATGCCACCTCGTGATAGACATTTCTGCCATGGGTAAATGTCTCTGGCTATTCACTCTCTATCTGCCTCTCATCATCTTGTACACCTCTGTCAAGTCACCTCTCATCTATTTTTCCTCCAATGAGAAAAGCCCTCACTCCCTCACAGTTTCTTCGTAAGACTTCTAGTCCAGGAAGCATCCTGGTAAATCTCTTCTTTACACTCTCAAAAGCTTCATTATCCTTCCTATAATGAGGAGACCAGAACTGAACACAATATTCCCTGTGAGGTCTGAGCAGGGCTCTATCGAGCTGCAGCATAACCTCGCGGCTCTTAATCTCAATCCCCCTGCAACTGAAAACCAACATACCATACGCCTTCTTAACAACCCGATCATCTTGGGTGGCAACTTTGAGGGATCTGTGGACACGGACGCCAGGATCCCTCTGTTTCTCCACATTGCCAATAATCCTGCCTTTAACCATGTATTCTGCATTCACATTCCAGCTTGTAAAGTGAATTACTTCAGTTTGAACTCCATGTGCCATTTTCAGCCCAGCTCTGCATCCTTTCGATGTCCCATTGCAACCTACAATAGCCGTCCACATTATGTACCACTCCAACCACCTTTGTGTAATCGGCAAACTTACTATCCAACTCTTCAACACCCGCATCCAAGTCATTTTTGAAAATAACAGAGAGCAGAGGTCACTGAACTGATCCGAGCGGGACACCACTGGTCCCTTTCAGTGATCTAGCTCCCCTAACTGTCTGTGTAAGAGAATTCCTGACATTCACTACCCTCTGTTTGAAGAAAACCTTCTCTGCTTCTGCACCATGACCTATTGATATGAAGAAAAGAGGTAACGCAGGGGCTCAGGTAAGAGAGACTGACCCTGAACTCAAGGCAGTATTTGACTGAGGATGACATCAAGGAACCTGAACAAAATCACACTTACTGAGAATTAATTATGACCTCTACACTGCTTGGAGTCATTCACGGCACAAGGGAAGATGATTATCATTGGTGAGCATCAATCATCTCAACCGTGGGGCACATCTGCAGGAGATCCTCAGCGTAGCTTTCTCTGCTCAGGTATCTCCAGTTTGTCACCATAGAATTCCTACAGTGTGGAAGAAGGCTATTCAGCCCATTGAGTCCAAACTGAGCAGATTAGATTCCCTACAATGTGGAAACAGGCACTTCGGCCCAACCAGTCCATACTGACCCTCAGAAGAGTAACCCACCCAAATACATTTCCGTCTGACTAATGCACCTAACATGATGGACAATTTAGTATGGCCAATTCACCCTGCGTGCACATCTTCAGACTGTGAGAGGAAACCGGAGCACCCGAAAGAAACTCATGCAGACAACTGGGGAATGTGCAAACTCCACACAGACAGTTGCCTAAGGCTCGAATCGAACCTGGGACCCTGGTGCTGTGAGGCATCAGTGTTAGCTACTGATTCACCGTGCCAGCAGAAGAGGGGGCATTCACTGAAGTCTACAAAGTTTTCAGGACAGGTTGTCCCTCTTCAGCTCTTGAAACAATCTGTGACCATATATAGCAAGACTCAGACAACATTCAAGACCGTGTTGTTAAAGTCTGGGTAACATTTATGTAACAGCACAGTACATTTCCACAGTAAAAGGACAAGTTCATTCAGCAGCTCAATCTGGTTTCACGAGAATGTGGGGAAGCCATTCATCCCATCAAAACAACTGGGCAAAAGAAGGATAGCCCATTCAGTGCCTCCTGCCTGTTGCACAATAGTTGGGAGTCTGGTCTCTCCCACATGTCACGTACATGGGATCAGAAAGAACCATTTCACACCCGCAGTCACTTACAAAGGATCAGGAAGAGGTTATTCAGCTTGTCAAACCACTAACAGGAAAGTGTCAGAGATTCTCCAACATCACAAACAAATGGAGCAGGGGCTGCACAGACAGACTGCTCCAAATTGATCCACACGGCTTAATGACTCATGGCACATATGTGTTACTTTAACATGGTTTTCTGGCAGTCAGAATGAATCCAACATTTTTTAGCCATTCTCCAAGTTATCTTCCATCTCCAAGAAGGCAGACCCATGGTCTCAGTGGAGGTCAGAAACCGATGGGGAATAACTAACTGTTTCAGAATGATGGCATTTTGGCTGCTGACAGGATTGTGTACAAAGTGACAATCAATGCAGTGTCGCACAGTAACTGTGCATTAAAGTGTTCAGAGTTCATTCAGAGCCTGGACCTCTCTGTCAATCGGTGTGAGGGTTCTGCAGATGCATGAAAACTGTCGTGAATTAAACATTCAATGAAAAGTATGACATTGTCACCCCACTCAGCTGTTTGGGTCATAATGAGTTTCTGTCCATACCCATCAAGCTTCAACTTCTTATTCTTTCACAGCGCTACAGGTTAAGCACATAGTTACTGCCCTCTCTCCTCATGGTAAAATCATGCTAGTGTTTCGTCTGGTCAAACTCCTTTGCACTGTCTCGTTGACAAAGAGATCATTGGTTATAAAGCAGACCAAACCTTTACACAAAGCACCGAATACTATCTCAACAAAACACGATCAGTGGGAAAGATATTCTAACTTTTGTACTTCAATCATTTTGCCTGAAGAGCCACATATCATTTACTTCCTGTCCCTGTATGAATTCTGTCAGTGACTTATTACCAAGGACATCCAGGTCTTTTTCAACAAAAGCAGTCACCAACCTCTCTACCATTTAATAAATATAAATGTACATGATGATATTTGTTGTTCACATCTGAATAATTGTTATACCTTGTGAACAGCTATTGCTCAAACACTGATCCTGCTGCCATCCATCAATTCTTCAGTCCAGAGAAAAACGCTACTCTTCTCATATCTCCGTTACTCAAATTTTAATCCATGTGGTATATATTCCACGCCTACCTACCCATGGACTCTAACATTCCCCATTCACCTGTATTCAGACATGTCAAGCGTCTTCTAAAAATACAAATACTCCAATCCCATTGGTTCTCAATTTTCGATGTCAAAACGGACAATCTCCACAAACAGGTTTATCAAAGATCATTTCCCTTTCCTGAATCTAGGCCGAATGTACCAAATCATATCATTATTCTCCAAGTGTCTAGTCGTCATGTTCCTTCAAAAAGGTTCCAATTTTTTTTTTCTCACAGCTGACATCAAATTATTTAGTTTTCTGTTTTCCCCCTCCATCCTGTTTTCAATATTTAGGTTGACAATAGCTGTTTTCCAGTCTGCAGGATCCTTTGCAGAATCTAACTAGCTTTGAAGAATAATCAGTAATTCTTTCACGAGCTCTGTTCTCATCTCAATCACTCTGAGATGTAACTCATCAGATGCAGCAACTTATGAAACTTCAATTCAATTAGATTTTCATTAACATACGCTTCATTAATTCTGATTTCCTTCAGTTTCCAATTTTTACCAGTCCCTCTGTTCCCTAATATTTGTGGAAAGTAGTTTCTGTACCTTCCCTTGCGGACATGGAACCAATGCATTCCTCTCAGCAGGCAGATGGTTTCAGTCAACTCGTGAATACATTGGAGGACTGCAGTTCAGAGATGGTGGAAATATTACCCACTGCTGCCTGCAAAGTTCCAGAATCAATCCAGTTTAATTTATCGTGAGTGTCAGCGCAATCCTGCTACTGGTGTGAGAACACAGGTTATACTGAAGGAGGGGATACAGCTCAGTGACCAACTCAATTTTGAGACAAGCTGCTTTGACACTTTACACCTGAATGGCTGCAGCTTAGACAAATCTTCCTGGAAATCCCAGAGAGGAAAATATAGTGCCTCGCTCCTCCCTGTTTATACAGCTTCCCTTCTTTGTAGTCTCAGCTCCATTTGTTTTTCATGGACACAGACGCACTGTAAATGCAGTATCCAGAATGGGCTTCCCAGACCACCGAGGCTCCATGAATGAACCCAGTAGCTGACATCACAATCCTGAGAACACCATCCACAGAGCCTCCACTGACTTTCCAGATGACAGCAGCAAGTGAATTCCCCACACCTACAATGCATCCATTCACTACTGAAAATGCCTCGGTCTCCTCAGTTTCTCTAGGAGACAGTGAAGACTGCAGATACTGGAGATCAGAGCTGAAAAATGTGTTGCTGGAAAAGCACAGCGGGTCAGGCAGCATCCAAAGATCTGGAGAATCGACGTTTCAGGCATGAGCCCTTCTTCAGGAATGAGGAAAGTATGCCAAGCAGGCTAAGGTAAAAGGTAGGGAGGAGGGACTTCGGGGAGGGGCGTTGGAAATGCGAGAGGTGAAAAGAGGGTGATAGGCCGGAGAGGGGGTGGGGGCGGAGAGGTCAGGAAGGAAATTGCAGGTCAGGAAGGTGTTGCTGAGTTCGAGGATTGGGATTGAGACAAGGTGGGGGGAGGGGAAATGAGGAAGCGGGAGAAATCTGAATTCATCCCTTGTGGTTGGAGGGTTCCCAGACGGAAGATGAGGCACTCTTCCTGCTGGAGGAAGAGCACCTCATCTTCCGCCTACTAACCCTCCACCCACAAGTGATGAATTCAGATGTCTCCAGCTTCCTCATTTCCCCCACCCCCACCTTGTCTCAATGCCAATCCTCGTAACCAGCACCACCTTCCTGACCTGCAATTTTCTTCCTGACCTCTCCGCCCCGACTCCCACTCCGGCCTATCACCCTCACTTTAACCTCTTTCCACCTCTCGCATTTCCAACGCCCCTCCCCCAAGTCCCTCCTCCCTACTTTTTATCGTAGCCTGCTTGGCACACTTTCCTCATTCCTGAAGAAGGGCATGCCCCAAACGTGGATTCTCCTGATCTTTGGATGCTGCCTGACCTGCTGTGCTTTTCCAGCAACACATTTTTCAGCTCCTCAGTTTCTCATCCTGGCTGAGAAAGCTCATACATCTCCACACAGTCGCACAGTAACAGTTCCTCTCTCCAAATAAACAGTTGACAATGGAACATTACGTTTCTCTATATCTCAGCGACTATAAGTATTGCTGATGGAGTTGATCACCACACTCAGAGACAAGAGATAGAGGGAAAATAACTCACGGTAAGCAGGGACATCCCATGATAAATATGATATTCAGGAATATGTGAAAAGTGGAAATGGTAGAATAACTTCCCATTCTGTTTTCCTTCCAGTCCATCATCAGCAATCCTTTTGCTTGCTTTTCCTTTCTCTCTCTCTCTCTCTCTCTCTCTCCATCTTTCTCTCTTTCTCTCTCACATTCTCTCTCTTGATGGACATCACCCACTCAACACAAACCTCCCGCTCACCCTTCCTACCATCCCTGATAAAATAATATTATTTGTCAGCTGCATTCAGTTTTGATAGGTTCACTGAACTCGAAACATGATTTTTTTTCCCGACAGACTGCCATACCTGCTGAGATTCTCCAACATTCTTTCAGACGGTGCAGAATTTTATTTCAGATCGCCAGCATCCGCATTTCCTTGGTTATTTCGCCTTTAATGTTGTTGTTTCGCGGGATGCCAGAATCACTGGCAAGGCAGTATTTATTGTCCATCCTAACTGCCCTTGACCACGCAGCCATTTGTCAAGGCAATATGGAGGCAACTAAATTGTTGTGGCTCTGAGGTGACACTTAGTTCCGACAGGTCAAACATGTTAGGCTTCTTTACCAAAGGTTATCAATAAAATAAGAAAAGAAATCCTGATGGTTTATGCTTGCCATGAGTGAAATTTGGTTTCATTCCAATTTTTGATCTTGGAATTTAACTTTAGTCATCGGCTGTGGTAGGATTTCAGACAATGCTTTTAGAGTCATGACTTGCGCCTCTGAATTACACAGTCAGTGACATTATTACTCTGTTTAAGAGTCCCTGTTGTGAAGTAACTGTAGAGACAAGAACAAGTTTGTGGTCAAACTATTTGTAACTGGAAGAGAGGTCAGAAGAGAACTGGAGCCATAAAATCTGTCGTTAACGAAGGGGTAGGTGATGGCGAAGTCAGCAACATAACTCAGGCAGAGCTGGAAATTGGGGATATTATGAAGGGGTGGCAGCAGGTTTGATCACACAGAGCGAATATGGAGATATAAAACCGTTCACAGTAAAAAGGAAACTCAAGGTTCCGAACAGTCTTATTTCTTCTCAGATGTTTATGAGTAAGTAGTTTTGAAATGCATAAGAAGGAAGTGGGGTTTGTGACTGAAAGTTTATGTATTTGTTAAATATAATCAACCAGAATAGCAATAATATTCAGCATCATTTATAGAATTGACAGAGATAGACTTACCAGGAACACCAACAATAGCGAGGATGGGATAGTACCCAGTTTGAATAATCATCAGTACTGCTCGTATCCGCAACTGTAACCATGCCCAATCCTGAGAAAGCCAGTAAAGACCCACAGATAAACTCCTGTCCATTGTTTGAACATTCAAGTCTAATGTTCTCAGATTCAGATCCATTGTTGGAACATTCTAGTCTAATATTCTCAAATTAAATCCATTGTTGGACCATTCTAATGTTCTCAGATTCTGATTTCTTTCTCTTCCTCTGTAGTTGGTGATCCCAATCTTGTTGAGGTTGACGCTGCGCCGAATACTATGACATAACAAGTTAAAAGAAGGCTCTACTTATGGAAGAGGGAAAGCCTCCAGTGAGCCAGGTGGGTCCAGAAAGACTGATATTAATCACAGTCACTGAACAAACAGCTCCAGTTAACCCATTTCATGGCAACTCTGATATATCACAATAATTGGTGTGGGTGGGATTTTGATATCGATGATTATTGGGCTCATGGCACATCTCCAGTTGTAAACATCGAGGTGGGGGAGAGACATAATTCTTTCTCTTCACAAGCTCGATTATTCTGCTGTCTTTTGGCAATATAGGAACTGCTGGGCTCCTGAGGCCGTCTGTGTCCGATCACCAGGCCTGCTGCATCTTTTTGTTTTATTTATTTATGTTTAACTTTGACTTTTGTCTGTCCAGCATTTAACGGCTTAGGTGGGTTTAGGCATTTTTGAGAGACACCTACAGAGCCATAGACGGTGTAGATACAGTCCATTCCTTGTGTTCTTGCAGCCACGGCCTGGTCCTGTGGAGTGATGGTCAAACTCTCACAGAACCAGGACCCTTAATTTTACCTTTCAACTGTTATTGCTGGTGTCTCAACAGGGTAGGAATGCAGGAAATCTCTCCCCGGTTCTACACACTTTCTCTGTGATTTCTCTCGGAACTATCTTTTAATGTTCTTTCCTCCTGGATTGGAGAACTGCATGTCAGACAATCTGTTTCCTGCATTTGTTTTTTGACCTTTGTGTGCTTATTGGATGATACCATATTGGAGCAGTTAGTGTATTTTAGATAAATAAACTATTATTCTGCTAAGTTTTCCAACAGAATTAAGTTATTGCAATTTCGTTCTCCTTTTGTTGTCTTTTGTCGACAGTCTTCGAATAAATTGTGTTTTGCTTAATGTCGAATATTTTGACAAAGTAAATTCTATCTCAAACACAGCACCTTACATTTACCAGCGGAATGGCCCGAGCTGGACGAGTGATAATCATCTCAAGAATTATATCGGTAACCCAATCCACCTCTCAGAACCAGCACGGACACATATAAGCCCAGATGAAGTACCTCCTCAACATGAAGCGCTGCATAGACCAGGCTAATGCACTGCTTAGCTATCTGTTCAGGATCGAACACTGTTTAGAGCTCACAAGTTCACTACTTATGTGTACAACAGTGCACTGATCTTTAAATTTGGACTAAATGATCTGTTCAACACAGGGCGCTGTGCAGAACACACAAAGTCATTGTTCTATACACACGGACTGGATATCTGCATGGGGAGCTGCCCAGTAAATAGCAGTGAATTTATCTTTAAATGTGGAGCAGTTACCTTCCCAGCATACGCAGCTGTGTGCACCAACGCTGCATTGCTGTGTAACACTGTGTTAGATCACTGCCCAGCGTGGGGAACCTTGCAGCTCATGCTGGAAGCGACAGGATGTGCAGCACCTCTCCATTTACAGCTCCATATCTCCAGTGTGGCATGACACAGGAGTGCTGTGGATGTGAAACTCACTGCCAGAGAGAGTAGGCGGGGGAATCAGTTTAAATATCAACAACTGGGAGGAACTTTGTTAAAAGACAGGGGGAGATTAAGAGAGAATTTCAGAGAATGATCTGATGGTAGGTTTAAAAATTGTGAAATGAGAACATTTCGATAGCGTCTTGCAATATAAGCCACTGTTTCTAGGAATGATGGGGTGAGCGGGATATTTGTGTAAGTTATAATAATTGAGAATTTTGGATAAGCATTTGTCCTGCAGTGTTGTAAGTGGGAGTAGGATCAGCAGAGGTTTCGACTCACTGGGCTGAATCGAACAATAATTTGTCTCAGTGCCATTTTCATTGAATGTGACAGAAGGAATATCTGCACGAGGCAGAGCTAGTTTCCTGGTGTTATCTTATCGAACTCACCTCATTAACTACCCACCCTACCTCATGGTGTCCCTCTCATTCATCGCCAGCCCGATTTTCCCACCCATTATGGCTGGAGGTGCTCACCATCGCCCGGATGCCCCTGGATATTCAGTGACCCCTGGTACTGCTTCCATCATGAAAAGGCCAGTGGGCACACGGTTGAGTTTTCTCAGTTTGAAGCTGCCCTGCACAGTTTACCCGAGCATGGCAGATAAAGGGAAATTACACCACAGCTTGACGACAGAGGCACGGAGGTCATGGTGAATGGTCTAGTACAGAGGGGGACCATTCTCTTCCCAGACCATGGTCTGAGCACACCACCCAGCTCAGTGCAGTATCTGCGGTCCGAAGAAAAGTCCAGCAATACAGGAAAAGCATCAATAATCATCCCCCTTCTGTCAGGATAAGGGTCAACGTATTCTCTCTACTCTCTCACACTCATTGCATATCTGTTAGTGCCTTCCCCAGAATAAGGCTCCATCACTCTTACCACTGCAGTACAGCACCTTCTCTCTCTCTCTCTCTCTCTCTCTCTCTCTCTCTCTCTCTCTCTCTCTCTCTCTCTCTCTTTCTCTCTCTCTCTCTCTCTCTCACCTACGCAATACCCCCACATGGGTATAAAATGTTCTTATGAGTGCAGTTTCTAGAATTCTCTGGTTGATGTCGTTCGTACAATGTTCCAGATAATTTTCAAAATAATTCAATTTCAGCAAAATGTTCATTCCCCAGTATGTAACACATCAGAGGAAGGAGCAGAGTTTTACTTTGTTTTTAAATCACTCAGGATGAAAGTGCATCATGAGGCTATTAATCCTCTCAAGTATGCTCCACGAATCAAGCAAAGGGAGCACCTAAACACTTGAAGACTCACTCTCTTCTTGAAGACAGGCGCCACTTTGGAGTTTTGTCAGTTTCAATGGAACACTCCTGTAATCCCAAGAGTTATGGAATATTTCACACAGTGCCACCAGTCACTCTGTAACCACTTCTATCAAAACAAGCTATGAATTGCTGATGAGCTGTTTACCTTTGGTCTTTTCTGTTTGAGAAAAGCCTTGTTCATTTTGTTAGAGACAATGCAAAACTTTCATCTGACTACAATTTTGTTCATAATATTGAAACTCTTCGTGCCTTCCCCTGCGAGGAACAATGTAAAACAATGTTTTATCTTCTCTGCATGTTCCCTGAAATCAGTTCCCCAGTCACATCCTACAGGTGTCCCACATATTCTTTCCTGCCTTCCTTCCAAGTGTCACACACACATCATGAATGTTTTTTTTAGACGATATGGGAACAATCTTGCGGTTAGTTTCTTTTCATATTTCTTGCCAGTTTTGAAATGTTTTTTCTTTGTATTTTGTTTTATACAATCTGCTTCTTGTTCCAAAAGTCAACTTCCCAAATGTGGCCAACGCTCAACAATCTGAATTCTTTAGTTTGTGATTGATTAGCATACTTCACAGCATTTGTGCATCACGGATGGTTCATCTTCACATCTTCATATCATCTTCTTTTTCACCAGAGCCAAACATTACTGAGAGTTATTAATCAGTACCTGCTTAAATGTTCCCACATCCCTCCCCCCCACACCCCACCCCCGCCACACACATATCTGCTGACCTTCATCTGTGTCTATTTTCACACTCCGTATTTGACCAGATTTATGACATTTTTCTGCTTTTGAAATGCCTGGCTCTTTTCAGTCATTCGGGGCGAACCTACGTATGTGGCTGAACACATGATCAGCTGAAGGTGACTCCATTCTCCCAGTTTCCCTGGCTCTGTCATTTCTGTTCGATGATGCCACATTCCAGTGGGAAGATTCCTACATGTCATCCTTTTCTCTCAAACGAGAAATCCCCTAAATCTGATGGACTAAGTTTTCAGCTGTGTCTGGCCCATATCCCTCACTTCTGCCCTCACTCTGTCCTTCCTCCCCAGAACAATGATAGATCTCCCCTTGTCCACACTTCCTTCTGCACGAGAATCTGCATTCACAGAATCATCCTCTGCCACTTCCACCACCTCCAGCTGGACATCACCAGCAAACACATCTTCCCCTCCCGTCCACTGTCAGAAATTCACAGGGACCATTCCTTCTGTGGCAAGCTCCATTATCTCGAACAGTTCCCCCCTCCCCCATGGCACCTTCCCATGTAAAGCTGCAACTCTTGCCCATTTATCTCTTCCCTCTTCACTGTCCAAGGCTCTAAACACACCATCCAAGTGAAGCAGCATTTCACTTGTACGCTTTCAATCCAATCTCCTGTCATTGCTGCTGACAATGCAGTCTCCTTCACATTACTGAGCTAAACAGAAACTGATTTGATGAACATCTCCACTCTGTCCGTAGGAATGACACTGACATTCTGATTGCTCCCCATTTCAAGAACCTGCATTGCTCACAAGATAATGAGAATTCTTTGAGGATGTAACGACGGGTTGGACAATAGAGAGTTACCTATCTGAACTTCCAGAAGCCCTCTGATATGGTACCCCACAGGAGGCTGCAGAGTAAGATAAGGACCCATGGTCCTCAGCGGACAGGTACTAGCATGGATAAAAGATTGCCACTCTTACAGGATGCAGAGTGAGGATACATTGTCTCTCAGGATGGCAGCCGGTGACTTGCAGTTTTCCACAAGAGTCAGTGTTGGGATCACAACATTTCACTTTATAGGTTAACGATCTGAATGGCGGGACAGAAGGCATTCTGGCTACGTTTGCAGATGAAGCCAAGATAGGTGGAGGGGCGTGTAGTATTGAGGAGGCAGGGAGCCTGCAGAAAGATTTCGACAGTTTAGGAGAGTGGGAAAAGGAGTAGCAGATGGAATACAATGTGGGGCAGTGTGAGGTCATGCACTTTTGTATGAAGAATACAAGCATGAACTATTTACTAAATGGGAAAAAAAATCAGAAATCTGAGGAACAAAGTGACTTGGGATTCCAAGCGCAGGATTCGCCTTAGGTAAACTTGCAGGTTGAGTCAGTTAAGAAGGCAGATACAATGTTGTCATTCATCGCGAGAGGAGTAGGATATAATGCTGGGGATTCTGAGGCTTTCTAAGGCTCTGGTCAGACCACAATTCCAGTATTTTTTGCCTCATACCTCAGGAAGGATGTATTAGCCTTGGTGTGTGTCAACAGAAGGTTCACCAGAAATGAAAAGCTTAACACATGAGGAACATTGGGGAACTCTGGGTTTATACTCGATGGAGATTAGAAGGATGGAGGGGGCGGGGGTTGGAAGATATTGAAACTTACAGAATACTGAATGACCTGGAAACAGACAAAATTGGGAGGATGTTGGCACTGGCAGGAGGACACAGGCTTAGAGCAAAGGGAAAACCCATTAGAATGGGGATAAGGTGAAACGTCTTTAGCCAGAGAGTGGTGAAATTGTGAAATTCCTTACCACAGAAGGCCGTGGAAACCAGATTATTTGGCACCAACGATATAGCCAGGAAAGGGACTGAGGATCTGAGAAGTGACTACAGAGAGTTAGTTTGGAAACTGAAGAGCAGGACGAGTAGAGTAGTGATCTCAGGTTTGCTACCAGTGCCACGAGCTGGTGAGATGAGGAACAGTCAGCGAATACAGCTTTACACGTGGCTGTGAGGCCGGTACAGGAGGGAGGGCTTTAGATACCTAGACCATCGGGATACCCTCTGAGTAAGGTGGACCCTGTACATGAAGGACGGGTTGCACCTGAACTGGAGGGGCACAAATGGCCTGTTTGGGAGGTTTGCTCGTGTAATTCTGGCGTGTTTAAAACGCGTTTGGCGGTGGGGTGGGGGGGGAGGTAGGAATAAGACCACATGTCTGAGATGGGTTTAGTTGCAGACGGGACAGTGACAGGATATATTGAATCTATCAGTAAGGTTTCTCACGCGATGAAACAAAGGGATCAGTTAAAGTGCATCTGCTTTAATGCAAGGAATGTCTGATCTAAGAGTGACAAACTTAGATTATGGATCAGAACTTGGGACTACAATATCGTGGCCTTAACGGAGACATAGGTTTCACATGGGCAGGGATGGTTGCTTGATGTTCCAGGGTTTAAAACGTTTAAAAATGTATCGGAGCAGCACAGAGTCTCAATGATTAGTACTGCTGCCTCACAGCGCCAGAGACCCGGGTTCAATTCCCAACTCAGGGAACTGTCTGTGTGGAGTTTGCACATTTTCCCCATGGGTGTGCTCCGGTTTCCCTCCATAATCCAAAAATGTGCAGATTAGGTGAACTGGCACATGCTTAATTTCCCGTAATGTTAGATGAAGGGGTAAATGTAGGGGAATGGTTCTGGTTGGGTTGTTCTGTGGAGGGTTGGTGTGGACTTGTTGGGCCGAAGGGCCTGCTTCTACACTGTAAGTAATCTAATCTTATCTATAAAAGAACGGGGTGGGTGGAAAATAAGGAGAGTGTGTAACATTGCTAATCAGAGAGTGCGTCACAGCTACGGAAATGAAGGTTGTTGAGGAAGGTTTGTCTACTGAGTCAGTATGGGTGGAAGTTAGGAACAGCAAGGGAACAGTCGCCGCATTTGGGGGTTTTCTACAGACCACCTAATAGCAATAGAGAGATTGAAGATCTCAAAGACGGGCAGGTTCCAGAAAAATGCAAAAGTAGCAGGATTATGGCAGAGGAATTAAATGGGTACTTCAGATCTGTGTTCACTGGGGAAGACACAAGCAATCTCCCTGAGGTAACAGTGGCTGAAGGACCTGAACTTAAGGGAATTTCTATTTGCCAGGATTTGGTGTTGGAGAGACTGTTAGGTCTGAATGTTGATAAGTCTCCGGGACCTGATGGCCTGCATCCCAGGGTACTGAAGGAGGTGGCTCGGGAAATCGTGGATGCGCTGGTGATTATTTTCCACAGTTCAATAGAATCTGGGTCGGTTCCTGAGGATTGGAGGGCGGCTAATGTTGTGCCACTTTTTAAGAAGGGTGGGCGGGAGAAAGCAGGAAATTATAGACCAGTTAGTCTGACCTCAGTGGTGGGAAAGATGCTGGAGTCTATTATAAAGGATGAAGTTACGGCACATCTGGATAATAGTAACAGGATAGGACAGAGTCAGCATGGATTTATGAAGGGGAAATCATGCTTGACTAATCTTCTTGAATTTTTTGAGGATGTAACTCGGAAGATGGACGAGGGAGATCCAGTGGATGTAGTGTACCTGGACTTTCAGAAAGCTTTTGATAAAGTCCCACACAAGAGGTTAGTGAGTAAAATTAGGGTGCACGGGATTTGGGGCAAAGTACTAGATTGGATAGAGAATTGGTTGGCTAATAGGAAACAAAGGGTAGTGATTAACGGCTCCATTTCGGAATGGCAGGCAGTGACCAGTGGGGTACCGCAGGGATCCGTGCTGGGACCGCAGCTTTTTACAATATATGTAAATGATATAGAAGATGGTATCAGCAATAACATTAGCAAATTTGCTGATGACACAAAGCTAGGTGGTAGGGTGAAATGTGATGAGGATGTTAGGAGATTACAGGGTGACCTGGACAAGTTAGGTGAGTGGGCAGATGCATGGCAGATGCAGTTTAATGTGGATAAATGTCTGGTTATCCACTTTGGTGGCAAGAACAGGAAGGCAGATTACTACCTCAATGGTATCAAATTAGGTAAAGGGGCTGTTCAGAGAGATCTGGGTGTTCTTGTCCACCAGTCAATGAAGGCAAGCATGCAGGTACAGCAGGTCGTGAAGAAGGCTAATAGCATGCTGGCCTTCATAACAAGAGGGATTGAGTATAGAAGCAAAGAGGTGCTTCTGCAGCTGTACAGGGCCCTGGTGAGACCACACCTGGAGTACTGTGTACAGTTCTGGTCTCCAAATTTGAGGAAAGACATTCTGGCTATAGAGGGAGTGCAGCGTAGGTTCACGCGGTCAATTCCTGGAATGGCAGGATTGCCTTACACGGAAAGACTGAAGCGACTGGGCTTGTATACCCTTGAGTTTAGAAGACTGAGAGGGGATCTGATTGAAACGTATAGGATTATGAAAGGACTGGACACTCTGGCAGGAGGAAACATATTTCCGTTGATGGGGGAGTGCCGAACCAGAGGACACAACTTAAAAATAAGGGGTAGACAATTTAGGACAGAGATGAGGAGAAACTACTTCACCCAGAGAGTGGTGGCTGTGTGGAATGCTCTGCCCCAGAGGGCAGTGGAGGCCCAGTCTCTGGATTCATTTAAGAAAGAATTGGATAGACCTCTTAAAGATAGTGGAGTCAAGGGGTATGGAGATAAAGCAGGAACAGGATACTGATTAGGAATGATCAGCCATGATCATATTGAATGGCGGTGCAGGCTCGAAGGGCAGAATGGCCTACTCCTGCATCTATTGTCTATTGTTATGGGTAATTTCAACTTTTCCAATATCGACTGGAACCTCCTAAGTGCAGATGGTGTGGATGAATCCGTTTTTGTCAGGTGTGTTCAAGATGGTTTCCTTGCTCAGTATGGAGACAGACCAACAAGGGGAGAGGCTATTTTGTATTTGGTGTTCGGCAACGAGCCAGGACAGGTGTCAGAACTAATGGTGGGAGACCACTTTGTTGAAAGTGATCACAACTGCCTCTCATGTAGCATAGTCTGCGAGAGTGAAAGGAGCAGTTTCCAAAGGAAGATATTTAATTAGGGAAAAGGAAATTATGATGCTATCAGACATGAGTTGCGAAGTACAGACTGGGAGCAATTGTTCCACAGAAAGGGCACAGCAGGCATGTGGAGACTGTTTAAGGAGCAGTTGTTGTGAGTGATACACAAATTTGTTCCTCTGAGACGGTAAGAAGGGGTAAGATTAAGGAACCTTGGATGACGAGAACAGAGAAACTTCTCGTCAAAACAAAGCAGGCAGCTTATGGAAGATGGAGGAAGCAAGAATCTAACATAGCTTAAGAGGATTACAGGCTTGCTATAAATGGACCGAGGCGAGCCATGATGGTGCACGAAAAAGGCTTGGCAAGAAGTATTAGGGAGAATCCAAAAGCATTTTTCTCATACGTGAGGAATAAGGGAATAATTAGGGAGAAGGTAGGGCCAAAAAGGGATAGCGTAGGGAACTTATGCATGGAGTCTGAGCAGATAGGGGAAGTCCTAAATGAGTTTTTTGCTTCGATTTACACCAGAGAAAGGGAACTTGCTGTAAATGAAAACTTAGAGGAGCTGGTCCAGATCAAGATTGATGAAATTGATGTGCTAGAAATTTTGGAAAACATTAAGATAGATACGTCTCCAGCGGCAGATTTATGCTAGACAGCTCCGGGAAGCGAGAAAGGCGTTTGCTAAGCTGCTGGTGAGAATATTTGCTTCTTCAGTCTCCACAGGAGTCGTACCGGAGGATTAGAAGGAGGCGAATGTTGTTCCTTATTTCAAGAAGGGTAATAGGGAAATCCCTGGCAATTACAGACCAGTCAATCTTACGTCAGCGGTCAGCAAAGTTTGGAAAAAATTCTGAGGGATAGGATTTATGACTATTTGGCAAAGCATTGTGTGATTAAAGCATGGCTTTGTGAGGGGCAGGTCATGCCTCACAAATCTTATTGATTTCTTTGAGGAGGTGTCAAGACAGGTCGACGACGGTCAAGCAGTGGATGTGGTGCATGTGAACTTCAGCAAGGCATTTGATAGGGTTCCCCATGGAAGGCTCAGTCATAAAGTCAGGAAGTATGGGATACAGGGAGATTTGGTTATCTGGATTCAGAATTGGCTGGCTAGCAGAAGGCAGACAGTGGTTGTAGATGGAAAATATTCTGTTTGGAGGACAGTGTTGAGAGGGATCCCACAGGGCTAAGTCCTTGGGCCTCTGCTCTTTGTAGTTTTTATAAATGACTTGGATAAGGAGATTATGGGGTGGGTTAGTAAATTTGCTTATGACACAAAGATTGGAGGCGTCGTCGATAGTATAGAGGGCTACTGTAGGCTGCAGCGCGACATAGACAGGATGCAGAGCTGGGCTGAGAAATGGCAGATGGAGTTCAACCTGGGTAAATGCGAAGTGATTCATTTTGGAAGGTCAAATTCGAATCCTGAATATAACGTTAAATACAGGATTCTTGGCAGTGTGGAGGAACAGAGGGATCTGAGTGCGCAAGTGCATAGATCCCTCAAAGTTGCCACCCAAGTGGATAGGGTGTCAAGAAAGCATATGGTGTTTTGGCTTTCATAAACAGGGGGATTGAGCTGAAGAGCCGCAAAGTTTTTCTGCAGCTCCACAAGTCCCTGGTGAGACCACACTTGGAATATTGTGTCCAGTCGTGGACCCCCTACTATAGGAAAGATACAGAGGCTTTAGAGAGGGTGTAAAGAAAGTTTACCAGGATGCTGCCTGGACTCGAGAGCTTGCTTCATGAAGAAAAGTTGAATAAGCTTGGAACTTTCTCTCTGGAGACAAGGAGTAGAGAGGAGATCTGATCGAGGTGTACAAAATAATGAGAGGAATAGAGAGAGTCAATACCCAGAGACTTTTCCCCAGGGTAGGATTGACTAGTATGAGAAGTCATAGTTTGAAGATATTAGGAGGAAGGTAAAAGGGAGACGTCAGAGGTAGGTTCGTTACACAGAGAGTTATGAATGCATGGAATGCACTGCCAGCGGTGATGGTGGAAGCAAAGTCATTGGGGACATTTATGCAACTGCTGGACATGCACATGGATAGCAGTGAGTTAAGGGGTGCGTAGGTTAAATTACTACATTTTACATGAAGATTAAATCTCAGGACAACATCGTGGCCCAAAGGACCTATTCTGTCCTGTACTGTTCTATGTTCTATGTTCTATTTAGTATACTTAAAACAGACACAGATAAGTTCTTGATTGACAAGGGGATCAAAGACAACTGACAAGAAGCAGGGAAATGGGGTTGAAAATCTATCATTCGTGATCGAATGGCGGAGTTGACTTGATGGTCCGAATGGCTTCATTTCTGCTCGTATAGTCTTGTGGACTTATAATATTTCGGTCCTGGATGGTACGTTGGCTCAGAGGTTTGCACTGGTGCCTCACAACATCAGTGAACTGGGTTCGATTTCCTCTGGGTGTTCCAGTTTCCTGTCACAGTTCAAATTGTGCAGGTTAGGTGAACTGGCCATGCTGAATTGCCGATTGTGTTCAGGGATGTTGATGCGAGGTGCAAGAGTCAAGGGTCTATCTATAGTATTAGGGAAGAGAATGAGATTGGTTCGCATACTCTTTCGAGGTTCAGTATAAACCTGTTGGGCTGAGTGGCCTGTTTTCACACTGTAGGGATTCTAAGAAAATGCAGGCTGCTGCAATGTTCCAATGAAGCACAACCCAAGCTCGAGTAACACCTCACTTTACACTTTGGTACGTTACAGTCTGTAGGAGTTAATATTCAATTCCATAAATTCACAGTCTGAACCCATTCTGGTTGTTCTCCATTTTCTGTACACTCCCCCTCCTGGGCTCCCTAAGTTCGTGTCTTGTTTATGTTCCATTCAACAGAGAAAATCAATTTCTAATATTTACACTTTAATTTACACCCATTATATACCTGTGTCTCTTTCACCACAATTTCAAGCCCATTTGTCTTTCACACTGGGCCTCCAAACACTCTTTCCCACCTCTGCCAAGATACTAAAGCGCTCACTTTTCAATCCTTTACACTTCTGAAGAAGATTTACACTGGACTTGAAACACTAACATTGTATCTCTTTCTCTGTAGATGTTGCCAGACCCACTGAGTTCCTTCAAAAATGAAAAGTTACAGAACACATTTTCAATATAGCAAAGATCAATGGATACAGTAAATCTGAAACAAAAACAAAAATTGTTGGACTTACTGGGTGCTTTGAGGAACAGTCATAGAACCCGAAAGATTAAGTCTGCTTTCTCTCCACAGATGCTGTCGGACTGATCAGTATCTTCAGCAATTTCTGTTTTTGAACAAGTTTCAAGCATGTGTGTCAAAGCTGCTCACACGCCCTGTCCAACATGGAGAGCCATACACCGGGAAGTGAATTCATTTCCTCTGAAACTACATAAGGCTGTTATCACCGACAAGACAGAGCTCTGAATCATGGTCATGGAGAGAAACGGCGGGAAACACATTCGCTTTAAACAGAAGATGGCATTACTGGAGCGGAAAATATTCAGGTGAAAACGTTAAATGCTTGTGAGGAATGCGACAATTAGAGGCATGGCATCATGAAGATACCCAGACAGGATGATAATTTTTAAAAAAGGAAGTGTTCCCACATGAGAAACTGGGATAGAGCACTGTGTACAGGGGAGGAGGACGACCGTGTCCCCGTGCGAATGAGGACAAGCAGCAGAATTGTATTGCAGATATTGCATCTGAAACTGGGCATTCATGTGATGCTGTAAATCCTAGCAGCTGTCGTAGCAGCAGGAGCAGTAGAATTATATTCAACCACAATATAATCTCTCAGTCTACCATTAACACGAAGCTGATCTCCGGTTCAGTGATGATGTGTGGGTGAACATGCCACGGTCAGAACCGTGTGTACCTAAAGCTGATGACAACCCATTCAAGCTACTGCACTTACTGCATTAACAAACAGCAGAGCTAACATCTGATAGAGAGGGCGCCATGATCCCAAGACTGTGACCATTTCTTTTAAAACCAGCTATGAATTACTGCTGGCCTATCTACTCTTAGTCTTATCTGTTAGAAAAATCCTTGTTCCTTTTGTTAGAGACAGTTCAAGAACTTCCCTCCTATTACCATTTTATTTACATCTTTGAAATACTTACTGTACCTTCCCCTGTGAGGAAAGATATAAAACATGGGTGTAAATTATCTGTCTGCTCCCTGTAGCCAATTTTTCAGTCACACCCTCCAATTATCCTCAGTATACTTTCCTAATTAATCTCTACCTAAGGTCACACACTCATCTTAGACGTTTTTCATATGTTCGGAAAAGCTCATGCTGCTTGTTTTTGTATTTCTTGCCAATTTACTACATCATGTCTTTTCTCCCCTTTTCCTCGCTTTCTAGATTGATACAGTCATATAGCGCACAAACAGACCCTTTGGTCCAACTGGTCCATGTGACCAGGTTTTCCAAACTAAAAATGTCCCATCTGATTACATTTTGACCATACGCCTCTAAACATTTCCCATTCATATGTTTGTCCTAATGAGTTTTAAATGTTGTAGCTGTACTTGCATCTCCCACTCTTCCTCCGACAGCTCATCCCATATACACACATCACCCTCTGTGTGAAAATATTGACCCTTCGTCCATTCCAAATCTTCCCTCTTTCCCCTTAAACCTCTGCCTTCTTTGGTTGAACTCCCCCATCCCGTGGGAAAGACCTTGGCTGGTCACTCTATTCATACCCCTCAGGATTTTATAAACTTCCACAATGTCACCCCTCAACCTCCGACACGCTGTCTGACACTAACTTGACGAACAAGCATTTTCAGATAAAGCACTGTAAATTTGAAACAGTATTCAAATGACAGGTAAATAACATTCAGCCCAAGCTTCGTACTGTGATTTATTTTTCTCCATGTTATAATACTAAGGCAGCAGGAAACTGTTACGAGTACCAATAAGAGGTCAAACACCTGAATTGCTTTGTCCAAATGGGGTGATGATCTCTACAGTCAAATCGCATCACTGGCCTGAACCATATTAGAAGGGGAATTCTTGTACGACACGGTCAGCGTGCAGTTGCCTTTAGCAGAGTGAGATGAAGGCTGAGTATAACTATTGAAATTTGGATCACACTGTGAATTCAGTGCAAAGGGCGATATGTATTTTCAATAAGGTTTAATCAAAGATGGAAACTTTCCGGAGTGAGATGTGAGTGGGAGGTGTAAAACAGCATGAATGGAGAGGCCGAGCCACACCGAGACCAGAGGCAAAGTGACAGCACAAAACGCAGCTTGATGCTTCTGCAAAGTAGGTAGACTTGAATAAAGAGTTTCAGGTGAAGTGGGGAGGGAGCATAATGTAAGAGAATGTACTCTGCAATTTGAGAGGGAGAACCTCTCAATGATCTTCTCGTCTTCACTGGCAACGGGGGTGGTACCAGGGGACTGGAGAGTAGCGAATGTTGTGCCCCTGTTCAAAAAAGGGAATAGGGATAACCCCGGGAATTACAGGCCAGTTAGTCTTACTTCTGTGGTAGGCAAAGTAATGGAAAGGGTACTGAGGGATAGGATTTACGAGTATCTGGAATGGCACTGCTTGATTAGGGACAGCCAGCACGGATTTGTGAAGGGTAGGTCTTGCCTTACAAGTCTTATTGAATTCTTCGAGGAGGTGACCAAGCATGTGGATGAGGGTAGAGCAGTGGATGTAGTGTACATGGATTTTAGTAAGGCATTTGATAAGGTTCCCCATGGTAGGCTTATGCGGAAAGTCAGGAGGCATGGGATAGAGGGAAATTTGGCCAATTGGATAGAAAACTGGCTAACCGGTCGAAGTCAGAGAGTGGTAGTAGATGGTAAATATTCAGCATGGAGTCCAGTTACAAGTGGAGTTCCGCAGGGATCAGTTCTGGGTCCTCTGCTGTTTGTAATTTTTATTAATGACTTAGATGAGGGAGTCGAAGGGTGGGTCAGTAAATTTGCAGATGATACAAAGATAGGTGGAGTTGTGGACAGTGAGGAGGGCTGTTGTCGGCTGCAGAGGGACTTAGATAGGATGCAGAGCTGGGCTGAGGAGTGGCAGATGGAGTTCAACCCTGCCAAGTGTGAAGTTGTCCATTTTGGAAGAACAAATAAGAATGCGGAATACAGGGTTAATGGTAGGGTTCTTGGTCAGGTGGAGGAACAGAGGGATCTTGGGGTCTATGTACATAGATCTTTGAAGGTTGCCACTCAGGTGGATAGAGTTTGTAAGAAGGCCTATGGAGTATTATCGTTCATTAGCAGAGGGATTGAATTCAAGAGTCGTGAGGTGATGTTGCAGCTGTACAGGACTTTGGTTAGGCCACATTTGGAGTACTGTGTGCAGTTCTGGTCGCCTCACTTTCGGAAAGATGTGGAAGCTTTGGAGAGGGTGCAGAGAAGATTTACCAGGATGTTGCCTGGAATGGAGAGTAGGTCGTACGAGGATAGGTTGAGAGTTCTCGGCCTTTTCTCGTTGGAACGGCGAAGGATGAGGGGTGACTTGATAGAGGTTTATAAGATGATCAGAGGAATAGATAGAGTAGACAGTCAGAAACTTTTTCCCCGGGTACAACAGAGTGTTACAAGGGGACATAAATTTAAGGTGAAGGGTGGAAGGTATAGGGGAGATGTCAGGGGTGGGTTCTTCACCCAGAGAGTGGTGGGGGCATGGAATGCGCTGCCCGTGGGAGTGGTAGAGTCAGATTCATTGGCGACCTTTAAGCGGCATTTAGATAGGTACATGGATGGGTGCTTAATCTAGGATAGAAGTTCGGCACAACATCGTGGGCCGAAGGGCCTGTTCTGTGCTGTATTGTTCTATGTTCTATGTTCTATGTTCTAACCTGGAATCAGGAAGGGGACATGAGCAGGGAAGAGGATGGAGCAGCAAAGGCAGCAGTTTCTGGGGGGAATTCAGGAAGCACAGCTGAAATTCATACCCAGCATCTGCTTCTGGTCCCTGAAATAAGCACCCTAAATCTGGCCCTCCACTAATGCTCATCCATAGTATCTTTGAGAGCCTTTGTCAACCATGGGTGCTTAATCTTCTTATTGAGTTCTTCGTTTTGAACAGAAACAATAATCACTGAGCGGTTTGGGATATCTGATTGAAAGTCTGCTCACGTATACTCACTGTCTTCCTCTGGGTCTATTTTCACATTCCACTTCAGACCAGATGTGAGGCAGAAATCCTCAATTTGATGCCTGGTTCTTTTCAGTCATGCAGGGGGAACGTCTGCATGTGGCTGAACACATGATCAGCGGAGGCTGACTCCATTCTCCAAGTTTCTGCATCTCTGTTGTTTCTGTTTGATGATGCCACATTCTTGTGAGCTGCGTCTAATGTGACCTCCTTTTCCTTCAAAGCAGAAATCCCCGAACTCTGGTGGACAGGGACTTCAGCTATGACTGTCCCATCTCCCAAGGTGTTGCCCTCAATCCGTTCCTTCCATCCCAGAACAATGATAGATTCCTCCTTGTCCACACTTCCTCCTGCACGAGAATCCACATTCACATAATCATCTTACGCCGTTTCCACCATCTCCAACAGGACAGCATCATCAAACACATCTCCCCCTCCCGCCCACTTTCTGTATTTCACAGCGACCGTTCCCTCTGTGTGACCGTCCATCACCCTGAACGTTTCCCCACTCCCCCATCGCACCATCCCATGCAATTGTAGAAGCTGCAACACTTGTCCATTCATCTCTTCCCTCCTCACTATCCAATGCCCCAAACATAGCTGCCAGGTGAAGCAGTATTTCACTTGTAACCTTTCAATCTGATCTACTGTCATTGCTGCTCATAATGCAGTCTCTTTATACTGGCGAGACCAAATAGAGATTGCTTTGAGGAACACACCCACTCTGTCTGTAGAAATAACCCTGACCATCTCATTGCTTCCCATTTCAATAACTTACATTTCTCTCATGCTAACATTTAGGCCCTGTGTTGCTGCAATGTCCCAAGGCAGCACAACCCAAGCTCGAGTAACAACGCACTTTAAAGTTTCGTACATTACAGCCTGTAGGAGTTAATGTACAATTTCATAACTTCACAGTCTGACCCCATTATAACTGTTCGCTAGTTTCCATACAATCTCCCTCCTGGCCTCCCTATGACCTTGTGTGGTTGTATCTTCTTTATCTTTCACTCAGTAGAGAGAACCTCTTTTCCCATTTCACATCTTAATTTAAAGCTATTTCACATGGTTTTCTCGTTCACCATGACTAAAAGCATGTTTATCTTTGGCCACACCCACTTTTACCCGTCAACCAACTCCCCACATCTGTCAAGGGATTATAAAGCTCATTTTCCAATCCTTTTCAGTTCTGAAGAAGTGTCATACTGGACTTGAAAGGCTAACTCTGTTTCTCTGTCTCTGCAGATGATGCCAGACCTGTTGAGTTTCTCTAGAAATGACTAAGCTCAGAACAAGTTTTCAGTAAAACAAATTACTATGGATACTGGAAATGAAAATGCAAAAATGGCTGGAGAAAATGGGAGCTTTGTAGAAGGGTCACTGGTCCTGAAAGATTAACTCTGCTTTCACTCCACAAGATGCTGCCAGACCTGCTGAGTTTCGTCAGCAATTTCTGGTTTTGAACAAGTTCCATAGACGTGTGTTAAAGCTGCTCAAACGCTTGGCCTAACACGGAATGCACTGGGATGTGACCGATAATGCAAGGTGCACAAATTCATTGATCTGAAACTGCATAGGGCTGGCATATCTGACACTGCAGAGCTCTTAATCTTGGTCAGGGAGAGAAACAGAGGGGAACACATTCACATCAAACACAGAAGATGGCATTGGGGGAATGGAAAAGATGCAGATGCATATGTTAAGGGGTTTGAGTAAAGTAACAAATTGGAGGCGTGACACCATGGAGAGACCCTCAGCACAATGAGAATAGGAAAATGGAAGTGTTACCACATCAGAAACCAGGCTAATACACTAGTACAAGACTGATGGATGAATGGGTCTTGGTGTGAACTGGGGGACTGTCGGTAGAATTGAATTGAACATATTGGAGCTCAAACTGGGCATTCATGTGGTGCGGTAGAATCACAGCAGCAGCAGAATTGTATTCAACTATAATCTGTAACATTTTCCCCAGGAAAATCCCTCAGCCTACCATTACCATCAAGCTGATCTATGATTCAGTGACGATTGCGGGTGAACATGATAGGGTCGGAACCATGTGTACCTCAACCTGATGACAACCCATTAAAGCTACCGCACTTGACTGGTTACATTCGAAATAGCAGGGCTAACATCTGATACAGAGGGCGAAATGATCCCAAGACGAACAGATCAGATCGAAGTTCTGCAGTGCTGCCACATCCAGACATAAATGTCGATGGACTATTAAACAACTCACTGGAGGAGAGGCCTCCATAAATATCGCCATCCTATATTACGGGACAGCCCTGCACATCAGTGTAAAAGACATGGTTGTATTATCTGCACCGTCCTCATCCAGAAGTGTTGAGTTGATGATCCACCTCACCCTCGCCATGCTGCCCGCAGAATCAGAGATCTCAGTCTTTATGCAATCTGATTTGCTGTATGTGACATGAAGAAACCGCTGAACACAGTAGATACGACAAAGGCATTTGGCCGTGACACCATTCCTGCAATAGGACTGAAGCCTTGTGCTGTACAACAAGCCATGTCCCTGGGAAAGCTGTTTCATTCCAGCTCCAACTCTGACATCTCACTGGCAATGTGAAAATTTACTCAGCTATGTCCACTCCCATAACAAGGGAATAACTACTGTCTGACCATTTACCACGCCCTTGGTCCTGTCACGATAGTCAAATTAGTGGGAGTTCGTTTTGACAGAGCTGTCAAGCAGCACAGAAATAACCTGCTCAATGTGGTTTCAGATAGGTCCCCATGTGGAGAAGGTGCTGTTGTGGAAAGGTCACCGGATTACTAATCGAGACCAGGCTAATGCTCTTGCAGCTGGTGGACGTTATAATTAATAAAATATCGAGATGTAAATCCTGGAGTCATTAACAGTGACCTTGAAGCCAATGTCGATTGTAACCACCAATTTCCTTCCCCAATGTCCTTTCAGGAAGTGAATCTCCCGTGATTTCCTGGTCTGGCCTAAAAGTGACTCCAGACACACAGAGACATGGGATAAACTCTTCATTGGTCTCTGAAACAGCCAAACAAGACACTCTATTGGCTCAAACTGTTCTGGGGTCTTAAAGGATAAAACCGTACAGATCACCCGGCACCAGCCTCAGTATTGGAACGGGAAATACTACCGTATTGACCCTGCAGAGATCCGCTTCCTAACATCTGAGAGCAGGTGGCAACATTTACAGAGCTTTCCCACAGACTGCACAGAAACATCGGGTAATGAGTATGTCATTCAACACACTGAGCATCCTCCATTCTATTTCATAGTGAAAATCTCCTCAATTCAGTTTTCCCCACACAGTGTTCGTAACCTTTAGTATGCTTAAACATGGGAACACATAAAATCAGAACTACTGTATTCGCTTTGGTCCATCAATTTTGATCCTCCATTCAATATACAGGCAGTTATCCAATAAGGCGTGTTTATTAAACGCAAATTCGCTGCATCACAATTAGTGAATTGTGCCCCTTTCTTTATAAAGCGAGCTCCCGTTCACTGTTATGGGAGACCGTCTCTGGCACCAGCTGAAAAGCAAATCCCAGCCTCAGCATCCCTCTGTCTGCCAAATGCACCCGCAGTGTGTTCAGCTAAAGCAGGAATATGATCCGCTCTGCAAGCCTTGAAACTGAGCCTGAATGTGCGATTTGTAGTCGACATTTAGAACGAAATTAATTTCAAACCGGGAGGGGAACATCTTGGAGAGAACTGGAATTCCGCATAGGCATCGTGTGGTCAGTCAGCTTGCGTGCTTTCTGGTGAAGATCTTGGTAAAAGATGCAGGGCTGTAGTCAATGACTTTAGTGTTAAAGTGTGTCATTTACACTACTGATTCATTACAGTATTTATTTATAATGAATTAGAGATTTATGTAGCCTGTGCTATTGTTTGCAGGAACAGGAAGAATGTGCAAACTCTACACAAACAGTGACCCCAGACTGAAACTGAACCCAGATCATTGGTGCTGGGAGGCAGCAGTGCTAACCACTGAGCTACCACTGTGGGCAACACAACTTACCTGCACAATTCAATACTCGAAATATGGCGAAACAGTAGGGAGATTCCATAAGCCCCCAAACTTGTCATTAAGCAACAGGAGGAGGACATTGAGATCTTGGGCGGCTTGGTCAGGTATAGGTGCAGGACATGCTAGCCATCGGGACTATAGTGTAGGAACATCAGGAGGACATTCAGCCCATCGAGTGTCTAATGCAGGAACAGAATGAGTCCAATCAGCCACCCATGCCCCTTACACAGCAATTGGAGCAGATCTTTTACAGCCTCGTGCCTATTTCACGGGAACTGAAATGGACTGTCGAGGTTATGGAAACGGATGAACTTAGAATAACCAACTACACTCGGGAATGGAAAGGTATGAGCAAACGATTGGGACTGAAGACAAATTGGTCGAATCTGTTATTAAGGAATGAACAACAGGAGACTTTGAAAGTCAAAGCACAATCCATTAAAGGCAACATGATTTTGTTAAGGATAAATCATATTTGAATGATTTTCTATTTTTTAAAAAAGTAAGACAAACAAATTGAATAACGGGGATCTGAAAGATGTATTATATCTGGACTTCAACAAGGCAATGCATAACATGCTTGACTAAAAATTAATATGCAAGACAAGAGTACACGGGGTTAGGACAATTTATTTGCTTGGAGAGATAATTGGCTAACCAATAAAAACCATGATATGGAGGTGCTAGCTTTGGACTGGGTTGAGTAAGGTCAATCATTACATGGCACCAATTTATAGTCTGACGGGTTTATTTGAAAACACAAGCTTTCATTGCCCTGCTCCTTCTTCAGGTGTTAGAGAGAAAAGACCTTAGGCACAAAATGTATAAGGAAAAGATGAAAGGGTTGTACAACACATGCACATGAATTGAACACATCTAAGATGGCTGCTAAATCTTTAATTGTTTAGAATAGAGATACAGGTATAGATTGATGAATATGCAAATCCAAGAGTTCCTTTCAAGTCCTGCCTGGAGATACCTTCAGGTATTATGGAGAGAAAGGAGGTGATCCCTCCAGTCAGACAACGTATTTTAGGCAAGCGATCTTGTTTGGAGTCTGTATGCGTCTTCACCTGGAAGTAGTTTGGGTTTATTTCCAAAATAGGAGCTCATAAAATATCTCATTGACTGACTCTACAAATTGTAAATATTTTTGAGAAAATATAATGCATCTGGAAATACAAACCGGCAAATGAAACTTCATCTTACAGATTAGATATGTGTGTGTGTGTGTGTGTGTGTGTTTATGTGTGCGTGTGTGTGTGTGTGTATGTGTATGTGTGTGTGTGTGTTTGCGTGCACGTGCATGGGTGTTTGAAAACAAGGTACAGTGTCTGTGGGAGGGAGAGAGAGACAGAGTGTGTTTGTGAGAGAGTGAGGGGGAGTATGTGTGTCTTTGGGAGGGAGAGAGAGGGTATGCGTGTGTGAGAGAGAGGGGAAGTGTGTGCGCTTGTGAGCGAGGGGGAGTGTGTTTGTTTGCGGGGAGGAAAGGGTGAATTTGCTTGGGTGTATTTAAAGGGGAGAGGGAAATGATGTGTGTTTCCTTGTTAAAACACGGGCAGATTTGGCAGATCCCTTTCCCCACACACACTGTGTGGTTTCAGGGCTTCCAGTCTGTGCAGCATCTTTTCCATTTGTTGTTCATGTTACAGACCCAGAATTTGTAACTACAGTCTCCATGCTCCATCCAGAGTTGGTTCAGCAAATCCTCAGGTCTCCCTGAATGTATTTTGCAGCTCACAGCACAACCTCTAGCAAACCATTCCCATCACCTCCACTAAACTTTCCGTAACAGGAGTCAGTCAGAACCCCATCCGCTCCAAGTTAGAGTCCTGTGCCTTGACAATATTTCTCGATGGGTTTCCTTATGTCATGGCCCGCACAATCGTCTGAGAGGAACAAACACAGGCTTTTATTGGTCATGCACAGACCAAGTTTCAAAGACGTGTCTCAAAGCTCCTGGACCCCCTTTCCAACATGGAGCAACAACCTGCCACCATGCCATTGCATTTTTTCTGAGCTTCACAATGCCAGCACTCGATACACTCGGGAGCCAAAAAACAACACCAGGGAAAGGTACAGAAAAACAGATAATTAATTAACTGATAACATTTGTGAAAATATGGATAAGGAGACAGGGGAGTGGGAGTAACTGGAGAAGTGAGACAATGGTGTGCCCAATCACATAAATGAGAGCATTCAATAAAATTATTCCCAGATCACTTGAAATGGTTAGTTACATCAAATTATGAATCTGCCTCACAGAACCATCCCAGACACCATAAACAGGGACAAGGGACCAGCCAGAATGGAGAGCTATGCACACCATGCTCGTGGACTACTCTATAAACGGGACTACCTGCCCAGCATGGGGACCATCACAAACCTTTACCAGTAGATTGCTAATATGCTTGCACTACAAAAATGTCTTGCACGGGAAAATTTGTAACCCATACAGTGAGTGACGGTAAATGGTCTTCCACAAATGTATGGCTCTGTATCTCCACTGCCGAATATAAGGCAAGAGATTGTGTGTGTGTGTGTGTGTGTGTGTGTGTGTTGGTGGTAGTAGATATGAAAATTATTATTTGAGAGAGAATAGACATAGAGGAAATCTGTTTGAGGACCGTGTCATAGACAGAGGTGACGATGTGCTTGTGAATATTACAGTAAAGGCATTGCCAGACCCAACAACAATATAAAGCAATCCGAACAGGATTGATGGGATTTTGGTCTGCCTTTAGATACAAGCCATGGAATACCGACTCAGATTTGGTTAAGCAGCAGCAGATTATTGGCTTTATTAAGGTTGTGTATCATAGCTGAAGGTTCAAACAGCAGATGGGATGACGCAGTGAAGTATAATCTGCAGTTGTCAATAGTTAAAATTAGGAATGGTCAGGATATGGTGTCAGTAATCAGCTTGTGGCCAAAGGGATCACCGTAGTTGTGACTGGTCTGTTTCAGCCTCAGTTATTGGCCAGGGATGAGATGGAGTCAGAGGAAGGAAATGGAGTTTTCATCCAGAACAGAAGACAGTGACCTCCAAGCTCTCAATATTTAAATAGCAAGAGCAGTGATGCAATAAATCCTGCTTCATACCTGAAAGTGTGTAGGTCAACCAACAAGGCCCAGTGCCAGAACTAAAGAAGGAGAGAAAAAATGAACAAGTTCACTTTTGTTTGTTGTGGTTTGGAGCGTGAATACTTACAGAGTAGAGTAAATGAAAAGAACAGTAATACAGTCACACATGGTTAATGCAAATAATATATCGACAGTGAAACTTACCAGGGACACCAACAATAGCCAGGATAGGATAATAAAAATATTGAACAATGTAAAGTGCATATTTGATCCGCGCTGTTAACGGCCACCAATAATATGTAGAAAAAATCCAAACATAATAGGATAAACCCCTGTCCACTGTTGGAACATTCCAGTCTATTGTTTCCAGGTTCTGATCCATTGTCGTAACATTCCAGTATAACGTTCTCAGATTCTGATCCACTGTTGGAATTGTCCAGTCGAATATTCTCAGTTTATGATCACTCCCTCTCTCTGGAGCAGCCGATACCTGTTAGTGCTATCGGTGGTGCTCCCTCCCATATTATGGGATAACGTATTGAATCGAGCCCTTTTGTCATTAAAAGATGGAAACTCTCCACTGGGATAATTAGAATCCATGGAGACTGACATTAGTCACAGTCACCAAACAAAAAGATTCAGTTAACCAGTTCCTTACATCATTTTACATAACACAACAAAAGGGAACATTTACTAGGTTTGGATGCAATGAATGAGAGTTGCTGAGGGATAGACCATAAATCTTCCAATCTATTTCATCTGTCTTCCTTTTATGTGGGGGTATTGTCGGAACCCTGTTTATAAAAGGAGACAGGAATAAAATAACAGACGATCTGCATAAAATGTTTGGTGGAGACGTTTCTAGATACCTTTGCGTAATGCTGCTCCAAGTTCGAAATTCCCTGTTATCAAGTCCTTTCTTAACCTTGTGACATCATTCACAGCATTGAAACTGCTGCTGAGGACCAGGGAGAAACAGGAGATAGTCACGCAACTGCTCGAGCCTGGGACGGAGGAACAGGAGGCAGTCACTCAACTGCTTGAGACTGTGATACAGGGAAATCTGGAGGCTAGTGAGCCCCAGATTTCTGTTTCCCAGGAACAGGAGGAGGTGACTCACTACCCACCACTGTGAGACACTGGGAGAGAAAAGGAATTGGCTTGGTACTAACAGAAATATCTGAATAAGTTGCATGAGCGAACCATTCAATCTTGCTCCAACATTTTTCAAAACCATGGCTGATCTGTTTGTGATTTCCTCATCCCATTTTACAGAGATTCCCCTCTCTGCAGCCTCTGCTCCATTTGTTGGTCATGTTGCAGATCCAGATACTGTAACTACAGTCACCATGCTTCATCCAGAGTTGGATCACCAAAGCCTCTGGTCTTCCTGAATTTCCACAGCAGCTTAAAACACAGCCTCCAGAAAACAATCCCCGAACGTACAAAAACTTGAGTTAAGTCAAATGTCAGTCAAAGGCAAATGAGAAGCCTGGTCTGAATCGCTAACACTTGTGAGAATTCCTGATGTTACTGAGCACATGAGCAGCAGAGAGTGATTAACACAGGCGTTCAATGAATAGGCACAGAGCAAGTTACAAAGGTGTGCCTCAAAACTGTTAAAACCCCATTATCCAACATGGAGCACAGGGCAGGACACTGGGAAGTCAAAGAAAACGCAAGCAATGCATTTTTGAACTCTGTTTCTAAGCTTCTTAGTGTTGGAAGCTGATGCTCTTGAGTGAGCAACATTCAAGGGCAGGAAAAGATATAGGACAGTTATTTACATTGAAACTGGACAATTAAAACTAGATGGTGGGGAAACAGTTTAAACACCACCAAATGGGAGGGATTTGGGAAATAAACAGAGGGAGAGGGACTCTGAGCCAGTGTTATGGAAGGATGTGTTTGCTGGTTTCAGAATGCTGAAATGAAGACATTTCGATCATATCTAGCAACATAGGTTAGCATGTCCGGGAATGATGAATTAATACGATATTGGTGCAAGGTCAGATAGAGTCAGAGTCTCGGAGATGCACAGCAAAGAATAAGACGCTTCAGACTAACTCGACCATGCTGATGGGTTACCCCAAATTAAACTAATCGCATTTGGCCAATGTCGATGTAAACCCTTCTTCTTCATGTACCCATCCAAATATCATTTAGACGTTATAATTGTAAAACTCCTCCACCACCTCCTCTGGCAGCTCGTTCCACATGTGCACCACCCTCTGTGGGAAAAAGTTGCTCCTTAGGTCATTTTAAAATCTTTTCCCTCTCATCAGAAATCCATGCCCTCTAGTTTTGGGGAAAAAGACCTTGGCTATGGACACTATACATGCTCCTCACACTACAGGAATAAAATAACCCAATCATCAAAGTTTGTGAGAACCCAATTTACTCGCACTCTCCCTATAGCTCCAATCCTGGCTACATCCTTGTAAATCTTTACTGACTCCCTTCAAGTTTCACAATATATTTCCAAAAGGAAGGAGACCAGAATTGAATGCAGTACTCCAAAAGTAGCCAAAGTAATGTGCTGTACAGCAGCACGATGACCACCCAATTCATATAGTCAAAGCACTGGCCAATAAAGACAAGCATACCAAATGACCTCTTCACTATCCTACCTAACTGCAACTCTACTTTCAAGAAACTATGAACCTGCATTCCAAGGTCTCTTTGTTCAGCAACACTCCTCAGGACGTTCGCATAAAGTGTACATGTCCTGCCCTGATTTGCATTTCCAAAATGCAGCACCTCCCATTTATCTAGATCAAAAACCACCTTCCCATTGTCAGCCCGTCTGCCCATCTGACCAAGATTCCATTGTACTCTGAGGTAAACCTTCTTTGCTGTTCACTGCACCATCATTTTTGGTTTCATCTGCAAACTTAGCAACTATTGCTGCAATGATCACATCGAAATGATTTATGTGAATAGTGAAAAGCAGTGGAGCCAGCACTAACCCTTGTAGCACACCAATGGTAACAACCCTCCTGTTCGAAAATCAATCCTTCACCACCACCCTCTGTCTCCTGCCTTCGGGCTAATTCTGTATACCTATAGCTAGTTCTCCCTGTATTCCACATGAACTAAACTTGTCAACTAATCTACCATGCAGGAAGTTGGAAACTGCCTTACTGAAGTCTATAGCAACAATATACACATCTGCCTCAATGAATCCTCTTCGTCACTTCTTCAAACATACTCAGTCAATTTAGTGAGACACGACTTTCCATGCTTCGATCCATGTGGCCTATCACTTATCAGTCCTTGCTTTTCAAAATCCATGCAAACCTTGTGCCTCATAATCCTTATCAACAGCTTGCCCTCCACTGAAGTCAGGCTCACTAGCTTTTCCTTACCATCCTTCTTAAACATTGTCAATAATCGCACCAAGTTCGCAAGCCTCCTATCTTCCGGTACCTCAGCTGTGACAATTGACGATACAAATATCTCAGCAAGGGGCCCAGCAATCACTTCACTCTCTTACCACAGAGGTCGCGGGTACATCTGATCAGGTCCTGAATATTTTCCCACCTTTATGGGTTTACGAACTCCAGCATCAGCTTCTCTGTAATACAGGCACGTTTCAACATGTCACAGTTTATTTCCAAAGTTCTTTAGCTTGCATATCCTTCTGCACAGCCAATACTGACGCACGATGCTTGTTTAGTATCGCCTCCATCTCCTGCGGTTTTGCACATCGGCAACAATGCTGATCTTTAAGTGGCCCAAAACTCTCCTGAGTAACTCTTTTGTCCTTAATGTATGTGTAGAGTCCCTTTGGATTCTCCTTAACCCTATTTGCCAGAACTATTTCATGTCCCCTTTATGGCCTCTGGATTTCCCTCTTATGTATACTCCTACTGGCTTTAGACCCTTCTCGACAGTCACTTCATTCGATTTTTGGAAAATCTATCGTTTTCGATTTTTGGAAAACCCATCAGGTTCGCTGATGGCCTTGAAGGAAGCAAACTGCCTCCTTACCAGGCCTGGGTTACATGTGACTCCAGACCGACAACCATGTGTGTGACTCATAACTGGATTTGTGGTGCTGGAAGATCACAGCAGTTCAGGCAGCATCCGAGGAGCAGCAAAATCGACGTTTCAGGCAAAAGCCCTTCATCAGGAAGAAAGGCAGAGAGCCTGGAGGGTGGAGAGATAAGCTAGAGGAGAGGGGAGGTGGGGAGAGAGTAGCAGAGAGTACAATAGGTGAGTGGGGGAGGGGATGAAGGTGATAGGTCGGGGGCGGGGGGAGGGTGGAGTGGATAGGTGGAAAAGAAGATAGGCAGGTAGGACAAGTCAGGACAAGTCACGGGGACAAGGCTGAGCTGGTAGTTTGGAACTGGGGTGAGGTGGGGGAAGGGGAAATGAGGAAACTGTTGAAGTCCTCATTGATGCCTTGGGTTTGAAGTTTTCCGAGGCGGAAGATGAGGCTTTCTTCCTCCAGGCGTCTGGTGGTGAGGGAGCGGCGGTGAAAGAGGCCCAGGACCTCCATGTCCTCGGCAGAGTGGGAGGGAGAGTTGAAATGTGGCTCGTAACTGCTCGCTGGGCAATTAGTAATGGTTAATGAATGCAGGTCCAACCAGTGATACCCTCAAGCCGTGAATGAGTACTGAAAAAAAACCTTGACTCCTGCTCTCCGTACCTGACATATGCTTCCCTCTTATCCATGACCAGGCACTCAATTTCTCCCGTCCTCCAGCATTCCTTACACTTATCAGCCTTCCCCTTCACCCTAACAGGGACAGACTGTCTGTGATTTTGACATCTCCTTTTTGAAGGCTTCCCTCTTCTCAGCTGGCCCCGTAATTGCGAATATCTGTTCCAATCCAGTTTGGAAGTTCTTGCTAATATCATCAAAATTGGCCTTCCTCCAAGTTAGAGCGTTACCTTTTAGACCCAGTTCATCCTTTTCCATCTCTATTTTAAAACTAATAGAATTATGATTATGTGTCTCAAAGTGGTTCCCCACTGATAGCTCAGTCTCCTGCCCTGCCATATTTCCCAAGGGGAAGGTGACGTTGAGATCCTTCTCTGTGATGGAGAGCATTGATCAAGCAGCTGCAGCGTTGTAACTGGGATTGGGGTCAACATTGTCTTCGTCTCATTGGGCTGGATCAAACCATAATTTATCTCAGCGCCATTTTCATTGAGTGTGACAGAGGGATTGTCTGCACAAGGTCGAGCTAACTTCCTGGTGCTACCTTATCGAAATCACCTCATTAACTACCCCACCCCATGGTGTCCCTCTCATTCAATGCCAGTCCTATTCTCCCACCCATCATGGCTGGAGGCACTCAGCATCGCACTGATGCCCCTGGGTATTCCGTGATCCCTGGCACTGGTGCCATCTTTAAAAGGCCAGTTGAGCTTTTTTGATGTCGGAGCTGGTTTGTACAGTTTACCCCGAGCATGGCAGATGAGGGGCAATTACATCACATTTTGTCGACAGGGGCAGAGAGGTCCTGGTAGATGGGCTAGTACAGAGGGGGACCATTCTCTTCCAAGAAAGGGTCACACTATCAGACCCACCGAGCATGGTCTGAGCTCCCCACCCAGTTCAGTGCAGTATTTGTGGTCTGAAGAAATGTCTAGCAATACAGGACAAGACTGTATAACCTTCCCCGCTCTGTCAGGATAAGGGTCACCGTATTCTCTCTGCTTCCTCACACTCAATGTATATCTGTTGCAGCAGCGACCCAGAACAACATTCATGCTCCACCACTCTCACTGCTGCTTGCAGTATCTTCCCTCTCTTTCTCTCTCCCCATTATTCGCCCCCACCACACACACACTAATAACATTGCATGGATACAACACTGTGGACTGACTCCCTCCAGACACCTCACCATATCTCCCCCCACCTACACCAGCACTAACAGCAGAGGTACCCACTCGCACTCTCCCTCGCTCCGTCCCTCCCTTTCTCCCATTCCAGGAGAAACAGCCTGGAATAAGACAGTAAGGGTCAAGCCGAGTGGTGGAGTGCCCGATATCCGTTCCCTCACGTCCCCCCCCACCACCACCCCGCCATGTTCAGGCGACCCTGGTACAAACCGGAGAGGACTGGGACGCCTCGAGTGGAGATTCTGAAACGTCCCAGCAACCGAGTAAGGGGCAATGTTCAGTGAAGGGCAATTCTCACTTTAAACCCACTGGCAGCTCCGTTTCCCCCCGGCACAACTTAGAAGCCGTGGCCCTGATGCTATCTCCCTTTTGTGTCGAGCTGGTACAAATGCAATCCCCACGGTCTCGGTGGGCAGGAGGGTGGGCTCACATCACATCGTCACCACCACCTCCCAGGAAGGGAGCACCGAGACTCCCTCCTACACCTCCCCCTGTAAACAGCTCAGATACTGAAACTAATCTGTGAGATTTACTGCTCTCCCCACTTGTCCTGACATCCTCAGTAACCTGTTCTCATATACACCCTGGCCCTTTGCTCCTGCACCTCCTTTATAACGGTACAGCCTGTTTTATATTGTCTTTCAATGTCCTTTCTACTAAAGAGCATCACCTCACACTGTGCTGCATTGATCCTCATCTGCCATACACCTGAACACTACATCAACATATAACTTTCTTGTTGAAGTTCCACACCGTCCTCAACAAACTTTACAATTCCTTCAGGTTTGGTATCTGCAAATATTGAAATTGTCCTACAGTCACACTCCACTCAAAAATACTGACACACACCAAACAGAGCGAGTGAAATATTGACACACTCTACAGGTCTATATTACTGTCAATGTATAGAGAGTGCTTCTATGTGTCTGTATTCGTGTGTGTATCTGTGTGGGGTGGGTCTGGCAGTCTGTGTGATGTTTAAAGTGATGTAATATCCCCGATATGAGTTCTGAGTGAGGATCACTCGATCCAAAACGTCAACTTTCATTTTTGTCCAAGGATGCTTCCAGAGCTGCTGAGATTTATCTTGTTCTCAATCTCTGTTGCACCCCCCCCCCCCTACCTGATCCCCCACCCCCACCCCACTGTAATCGTGGTGCTAAAGTGTGTAAACGATCAGGGATTCAGTCTGTGAGGGAGATAGGGAGGGCAGCAGCTCGCAGCAAAATCCAACCTGAATTTTTATTGCACCAAACATACACACACGTGCATACACGCACGCGCACACACTCACGCACATGCGCACACTCGGTTGGTTTGGAGAGGATTGTCATTGTACTTAGGCCCACAGAGTGGAACATGTTCGTGTGGAGAAATGTCTGCGCTCTTTCTGCAATGTGGAAATGTTTTGTCACTGGGTAGTATTTCCAACACACAGTTTACACATTAAAGCATATTTCCATTGCAATTATATCCAAGGAGTTCCGAGTGAGCCACTTTCCAAGGTGATGAGATTAATTTTAATTCACTTCCTGTAACTTGGAATTTTTAATGTTTTACTCTTACGAGTAACCTTACATGTGAGAAAGGATTGAAAAGACCTAAACCAGACCAGCAGAGTGTGGGCTTGTATCACTTTTAGAAAAGAGGGAAATGGAGAGGAAGGGAGAGTGGTTTTGACCCAGTTTCAGTGATTCACACCAAAAGCAAGAAGAGTTCCCATTGCACAGAGATGCAGAGACAGAGATCCACACATTAATTCAGGAACACATGTAACAAGCACAGAGAGACAGACATGCAAACAGAGGTTAACAGAGACATATATAGACACACAGGAATAGACAAACACGAACAGAAATATGCAGACACATACTTGGACATGCAAACACACATAGACTCATCGAGTTATACAGGGTATTTGCAAACAGGCCTTTCGGCCCATAGAGTCCATGCTGACCATAATCCCAAGTTAAACCAGTCCCACCTACCTGCGCTTGGCCCAGATTTGTCCAAATGTTCTCTTATTCTTGTACATAACCAAATGCGTTTTAAATGTTATAACTTCACCCACAATCTATCACTTCCTCAGAAAGTGCATTTCCTTCACGAACCACATGCTGTGTAAAAATGAATCACCTCACAGGTCCTGATCAGGTGGACTAAATAAATTTGTAGGAAGCGAAGGAAGTGATTGCTGGGTCCCTTGCTGAGATGTTGTCAACATCAATAGCCACAGGTGAGATGCTGGAAGTCATAAGTTTGACTAAAGTTTTGCTATTAAACAAAATGGAAAGAAAAAGCCAAGAACTATAGATTGGGGAACCTGACATCAGTGATGGGCATGGTGTTGGGGGGAATAATGAGCTACAGGATTAAAATGCACTTGCAAAGGCAAGGACTGATTAGGGATAGGCCAAAGTGAGGACTGCAGATGCTGGAGATCAGAGTCTAGATGAGAGTGGTACTGGAAAAGCATAGCAGGTCAGGCAGCATCTGACGAACAGGAAAAGCGACGATCTGGACAAAAGCCCTTTATATGCATCGTGAAATGGGGGTGCGCGTGGATAATCATGTCACACTAATTTGATTTTGTTTTTGTTGAGGAGTAACGGACAGGATTGATTACGGCAGAACGCTGGATGTGATCTATATGGATTTCAGTGAGGCATACGACATAGCTCCCCATGGAGACTGGTTAGCAAGATTAGATCACATGGAATACAGGGAGAATTACTCAGTTGGATACAGAACTGGCTCAAGGGTAGAGGACAGAGGGTTGTGGTGGAGGGTTGTTTTGCAGACTGGAGGCCTGTGACCAGTGGAGTGCCACAGGGATTGGTGCTGGGTCCTCTACTTTTCATCACTTCGATATGAACATAGGACAGTTAGTACGTTTGCAGATGACACCAAAATTGGAGGTGTAGTGGCCAGCAAAGAAGGTTACTGCAGATTATGACGGAATCTTAATCAGATGGGCCAATGGGCCGAGGAGTGGCAGAGTTTAATGTAGATAAATGTGAGATGCTGCATATTGGAAAGGCATATCAGGGCAGGACTTATACACTTACTGGTAAAATCCTGGGGTGTGTTGCTGAACAAAATGATCTCAGAGTACAGATTTATACTTCCTTGAAAATGGATTTGCAGGTAGATAGGGCAGTGAAGAAAGTACTTGATATGTTATTGATCAAGTGCATTGTGTATATGCGTTAGGAGACTGGACTGCGACTGTACAGTACATTGGTTTGGGCCACTTTTGGATTACTGTATGCAATTCTGATCTCCCTGCTCTGTAGGAAGCATGTTGTCAAACTTGAAAGGGTTCAAGAAGGGTTTACACTGCCATGATTGGAGGGTTTGAGTTACAGGGAGAGGCTGAATATGCTGAGCCTGTTTTCCCTGGAGAATCAGAGGAGGAGGGTTTATGTTAGAGGTTAGTAAAATCATGGGTACAACGGATAGATTGAATAGCCAAAGTCTTTTCCCTAGGGTAGTGCAGTAAAAAACTAGATGGCAAAGGTTTAAGGTTGGATGGAAAAGACAAAAAAAGGGCTCTAATGGGCAATATCTTCAGGTAGAGGATGGTCCGTGTGTAATGAGCCTCCAGAGGAAGGTATTGAGGCTGGCACAATTACAACATTTAACAGGCATCTGGATGGACAGATGAATGGGAAGGGTTTAGATGGAAATTGACCAAATGCCGGAAAATGGGAGGAGAATAATTTTGGCAATCTGGTTGCCATGGACACGTTGGACCAAAGGGTCTGTTTCCATGCTATACAGCTCTATGACGCCATGTCTTTTAACGCACTTTCTCCCCTTATCTTAAAACAATCCCCCACTCGAGGGAAAAGACACCTACCATTCAACATTACCGATACCTCTTATGATATTACAAACCTCTAAAAGGTTAATTCTCAGCCTCCTACGCTCCAGTAGAAAATGTCCGAGTCTGTTGAGCCTGTCCTTATATGCAAACACTCCATTCCCAGCAACATCCTGATAAATTTCTTCTGAACTCTCCCGAACTTGATAATATTCTCGATATAACAGGGCGACCAGAACTGCATAAAGTCCTATAGGACATGCCTCATGGATGTTCTGTGCAACCTGAAAATACCGTCCCAACACCTGTACTCAAAGGACAGTCCACTGCTATTCGTCATTTATGTAAATGATTCGAATGAGAACATCGGAGATATAGCGAGTAAATTTGCAGATGGCATCAAAATTGGAGGTGTAGTGAACAGTTAAGAACGTTACCACAGAGTAAAATGGAATCTTGTTCAGATGGGCCAATGGACTGAGGAGTGGTAGATGGAGGTATATTTAGATTAATGCGAGGTGCTAAATCTTGAAAAAGCAAATCAGAGCATGACTTATATATGATAAACTGCTGGACAGTGTTGCTGAACAAAGACACCTTGGAGTACAGGGTCATATTTCCTTGAATGTAGAGTTGCAGGTAGATAGGATAGTGAAGTAGATGTTTAATATGCATTCCTTTATTGTTCAAACCACTGAGTGCAAGAGTTGGGAGGTCATGTTGCGGCTGTGCAGGACATTGGTTAGGCCACTTCTGCAATATTGCGTACAATTCTAGTCTCATTCCTATCGGAAAGATGTTGTGAAACTTGGAAAGTTTCAGAAAAAATTGACAAAGATGTTGCCAGGGCTGGAGGATTTGAGCTGTCGGGAGAGCCGGAATAGGCTGAGGCTGTTTTTTCTGAATCATTAGGGGCTGAAAGGTGAATTATAGAGGTTTATAAAATCATGAGAGGCATGCATTGGGTAAATAGACAATTTTTTTTTCCCCGGGGTAAGCAAGTCCACAATTAGAGGGCATGGGTTTAAGATGAGAGGGGAAAGATTTAAAAGGAACCACAGTGGCAAATTTTATGCTTAGAGGGTTGTATGCGTATGGAATTAGTTGCCAGAGGCTGGTTAAGGTAAAGTATTTAAAAAAAAAAACATCTGGATGAGTATATAAATAGGAAGGGTTCAGACGGATATGGGCAGGTGTTGGCAAAATTGACAAGATGAGGTTAGGGTATCTGGTCGACATGGACAAGTTGTACCAGAGGATCCGTTTCCGTTCAGTACATCTCTATGACTATGTCTATACAATGAAGAACATCAAGTGAAACACCTTCATAACCATTCTGTCTACATATGAAGCAAAATTCAAAGAATTATGCCTGAAACCCCAGGTTGATCTGTTCTACAACACTACCAATGGCTCAACATTTAATTATTTACGTGTTTTTTTTTGTTTGTTTTACCAAAGTACAATACCTTGCATTTATCAACATTAAACTCCATCTGCAATTTAGCCCAGTGAGTGAGAATACTGGGGAAGAAAGGCTGGAAAATAATCAGTTACCTTGTATCATTTACTGGTTTTAGGAAGAGGGCAGTCACACGTTAGAGATGGGATACAGTGATGGGTGTTTCCGGCCAGAACCTATGCTCTGTTTTTGTCTCTGGTGTTCCGTGTTGATATTTATTCGAGATCCCTCATAGTGCAGTGTTTGTCTGCAGGATGTCATTCCCTCATATTGCAGCCTACAGATAATAGCCATTTAATCTGGAAATAATAGACAAGTATTTAAAGATGTTCATAGTTTATCTCGAAGGCAGAGCCCATAAACTCGACATCCTACAGTTGAGGCAAGTACCTTGCATTTTTTAACAACGTTATTATTTTAACTGGGTAATTCAGTAGAGTGAACCAGATTTCAATAAATCCATACCGATCTGGAAGCTGGCATTTAAAGTTAAAAATTTGGGAATGGTTTAGATTTTGTGCAGTCGGTAAGATCCCTGCCTCTGAGGCAGAGCTCTGGATTCTATTCCAATTCCTGAACTTCCCTGGAAGTGCCCCTAGGTCAAGACCGGATTGTCTGGATTCAGGTGCAGCATGTCAGAATAGGCTGATGAACGAACACACAGGAGAATAATGCTGCAAATTTTGGGGCTATTGTGGAATGGTGGTAGTGTCCCTACCTCTGGCCCCTATAGGGCCAACTGGAGGCCAACTCATCCAACTAGAGGTGTTTAATAATAGGTCTGAACGCATTGACTAAAATGATTTTAAAATTGTGGTTTGATCGAGATGGAAGAGGTGTCAGTATTGAATTTCAGAATTTAAGCCCCGGATGCCTGTAAGCACAGACCTTGGGTGGGAGACATATTTGCACCTTCTAAAGGTTTATAAATTCATGACGTGCGTGGATAGGGGGTGAATAGTCAAGATCTTTTCCCCATGCTTGGAAGTCCACAATTAGAAGGCATAGATTGATTGTGAGAGGGGAAAGATTTTAAAGTGACGTCGGGACAACGTTATCACTCAGAATGTGGAGCGTGTACATAATGAACTGCCAGAAGAAGTAATGGAGGTAGGTATAATTACAACATTTAAAAGGAACCCAGATGGATATATTGATAGGAAGGATTTAGAATGATATGTTCCAATTGCTGGCAAATAGATTAGATTCCCTACAGTGTAGCACAAGTCCACACCAACTCTCAGAAGAGTTACCCACCCAGAACCATCTCACCACATTCACCCCGACTAATGCACCTGACATTATGTGCAACTGAGCATGGCCAATTGACATAAGCTGCGCAACTTTGGACTTTGGGAAGAAACCCACGCAGACACAGCGAGAATGTGCAAACTCCACACAGTCAGTCAGCTGTGCCAGCAATCAAACTCAGGTCCCTGGTACTGTGAGGCAGTAATGCTAAGCACTGAGCCACTGCACCACCCCAAGTAGGGCACGATTACTTTCAGAAATCAGGTTGACATGGACGAGTTGGTTAAAAGTGTTTGCTTCGGTGCTGTACAACTCTTCAGATTCATCAAGCCATTTGATCATGGTCCCTGTGTAATCTTCATTGTCCACAATATAGCCAAACTTGGTTTCATCCACAATCTTTCTAACCACGCCTTCTATAATTCTCATCTGAATCATTTGTCGAAATGTCAAAACAAAAATGGATTGAGCAGAAGTCATGTGGAACATCACTGCGCACAGTGTCACAAAGCTGGTCCCTTTTCTCTAAAAGCTTCCTTTTCTCAAAGATACTGTGTCCTAAAATTTTTTTCAGAGGCGTCGTAAATAGTTCCCGGGTCCAAGGTGATTGGTTTGGTACAGAGATTGAACGGTTTTGTGATTAAAGGTATAATGAAAGGGGAGTGGTCAGCTCTCTATGTGAGCAGTTCAGTCCAGAACCAGTTTGCAGTTTAGCTCTGTGGACAGGCTCTCTCTCTCTCTCTTTCTCTCTCTCTCTCTCTCTCTCTCTCTCTCTCTCCCCCCCTCCTTATAACTTTAACGTGCAATCATTTGTTCCATTTGTACTGTTTTTAAGGGGTGTTTGCTTATTGGGATGGTTGTGTACTTCCAGAACAGCTAATTAAGTCTAGTTTGAATAGATTGAGTTCTGTAGGGGTTCTTTATTCTGTTCTTTGTGTTTCATTGTGTAGTTTTGTGAATTTTTTTTGTCTATGTTAAAACCTGATAATTTTCACTGTGCACTTACTGAAACAAATTACAAAGTTATAGTCTGCGCTGCCTGCTCAAGAATATTTTGAGTGGTCTGGCCTAGTCCATAACAACAGGCCTCCAGTCCGAAAAACAACCGTCCTCGATAATGCTGTCTCCTGCTATTAGGACACACACACACATACACAGACACGTACACGACACACATACACATACACACGCACCCATACATACACACAGACACACATTCCTGAAGAAGGGCTTATGCCCGAAACGTCAATTCTCCTGTTCCTTGGATGCTGCCTGACTTGCTGCGCTTTTCCAGCAACACATTTTCAGCTCTGATCTCCAGCATCTGCAGTCCTCACTTTCTCCTCGAAGACACACACAGAGACACACACACACACGCACAGACGCACTTACACAGATACACACACACAAAGACACGCACACAGAGACACACAGACACATGCACACGCACAGACACACGCACCCACAGACAACACATACAGACACGGACGCACAAAGAGACATACACACACACACACACGTGCATGCACGTGCTGCACACACACACATCTTAGAGTCTAGGATATAACTCGATAAGTTATGATTAAAGATGGGTTCAAGGCATGTGAGAGGGTAGTAGAACTGGCTTGAAAAACATGTCATCCATGATCAATAGTTCAGTTGACTCGATGGGCCAAATGGACATTTTACTGCTCTAATTTTGTACGCACTATGGTACGTGCATTCGTCTGTGTTAATGTGTGTATTTGCGGGTGCATGTGTGTCTGTGTGTGCGTGTTTTCGTGTTTCTATGTTTTTGTGAGGTTGAGTGCGTCTGTGTGTGCACGTCTGTGTGTGTCATTGAGTTTGTCTATGTGTGCCTGTGTATATATCTGTGTGTGTCTGCATATGTTTGTGCTCCTCATTACTTTTAGTAATGGAAATATCAATGTACATTTTTGTAATTTCTACACTGTTTGTCATTAACCTTTACATCATAGCTTGAAGAACTTTGTTTTAGTCATGAATTTGTTATTTTAACAGAGAAGGAAATCTACATGACTTCTTCCTAGGACGACCCTGACCTAATGTGTGACCTATATTATAAGCCATATCATCAAACTGGTAACACCGATAATTTGCTGTGACCAATAGAGGAGTGGCAGTAGAAAAGAAAACAGATACTCAACAACCCAAGGAACTCTGGACCAGTGAGCCTGACATCAGTGGTGGGTGAGTTGTAGGACGGGATTCTGAGGGATAGCCAATTGCATGCATGTTCAAAGGCAAGGCTTGATTGGGGATAGTCACCATGGCTTTTTGCATGAGAAATCGTGTCACACTAATTTGACTGAGTATGTTAAAGAGGTGACAAAGCAGATTGATGAAGGCAGTGTTGTAGATGCTTTCCATATAGACTGGAGCAAATTCTTAGAAAAGATTCTGCATATTAGGCAAGTTAGTAAGGTTAGGTCACGTGGGAACCAGCGCACCCAAGACAATTGAATAAAAAATTAGATTGAAGGAAGGCAACAGAGGTTGGTAGAGGATTGTTTTTCGGACTGAGGCCTGTGAACAGTAGTGTGCCACAAGGATCAATGCTGAGCCCACTGCTTTTCGTCATTTAAATAAATGATGTGGATGTGACCATAGGTGGTAAGGGTAGTAAGTTTGAAGATTACACCAACATTTTTGGTGTTGTGGGTAATGAAGAAAATTATCTCAGAGTGTAATGAGACCTCGATCAGACGGGCTCATGGGCTGACGTTTGGCAGATGGTGTTTAATTCAGATAAATGTGAAGTGCTGCATTTTGGGAAGCAAATTGGGGTACTTAATGGAAATTTATTGCAGGATGTTGCTGAGCAACGAGACGGAGAGATGTAGTGCAACACTCCTTCAAAGTGAATAGTATAGTGAACAAGGTGATTGGCATGTTTGCCTTCATTTGTCAGAGCATTGAGTTTTGGAGTTGGGATGTCATGTTACAGCTGTGCAGGATGACAGTGAGGCCACATTTTGGAATACTGTGTGCAGATGTGGTCTCCCTGCTGTACGAAGGTTGCTGTGAAACTTGAAAGGGTTCAGAAAAGATTTATAAGGATGTTGCCAGGTTTGGAGAGTTTGAGCTATAAGCAGAGGCTGAATAGGCAAAAACGGTTTTCCCTGCAGAATCACGGACTTAAGGCTGACCATATAGAGGTTTATAAAATCATAAGGGGCATGGATTTTGTAAATAGACAAGGTCTATTTCCCAGAATAGGGGATTCCAAAAATAGACGGTAGAGGTTTAAGGTGCGAGGGGAAATATTTTAGATGGAACTTAGAGGAAATGTTTTCATACAGAGAGAGGTGTGCATATGAAATCTTCTGCCAGAGGAAGTGATGGAGTCTGGCATCTTGATGGGTATCTGAATAAGGAGGTATAGAGGAACATGAGCCAAATGCTGGCAAATCAGACTCGATCAGATTGGGATGTCTGGTCAGCACGGACAAATTTGCATGCTGCATGACTCTTATAAGAGGGATGAGGAGACATTCTAAACAGGCATTTCATGTGGGAATTCTCTTCCCCACAAGGTTGAGATGCCCCTTTGTTTACATTGATTCAAAGCTGAGTTAGTTAAATATTTGGCAGAGAAGTGAGTCATGGATAACGGGATACAGTCAGGGAAGTGGGGCTGCGACCATAACCTGATCAGCCACAATCTTAGTGCCTGTTGGAGAAGGCTCAAAGTGTCTAATGGCCCACTCCTGCTCCTCAGTCCCATGTTTCTGTGTTCCATTCAGTCTCTCAAACCTGCTAGACAGGGACAGTTAGAAGCTACTTACTGCAATACCCTAGTGCACAGAAACATAGGAGACCATTCAGCCCCTCAAAACTGTCACACACAATTTGGGCTGGAAAATGTAATTGGAAAGCCCAGGTTGGGTATCAAAGAGGTCGCTCATCTCTCTTTATAGAGCTTCCCCTCTCTGCAACATGTGCTTCATAGGTTGGTCATGTTGTAGACCCAGTTTCACGGTGTATACAGCCCCAACACCTCAGCCAGAGATGGTCCAGGCAATCTGGCAACATTCAATAACAGAGCTTCCAGGAAAATAACACCCTCTGGTTTCCAATAATAGAATGTGAGAACCCCACAACCAGGGGTATGTCATTCATCCACACGCCCCCCTCCCCCCGCAAGCATGTCTTCACCCACAAAAAGATCATCAGGTATAATATCCTCTTTCATGTCCAGTTCTTCACAGCCCTCAACTTTGATTGGTCAAAAAGCACTCATTACCCCCACACTGTGACCTATTGATATGAGCAAAAGACGTGACCACAAGGGCTCAGGGAAGAGTGACCGGCCCTGACATCAAGGCATCATTTAACTAAGGACGGTCTCAAGGAGCCTGAGCAGGATTGCGATTAATGGGAATGAGTTGGAAACTTCCCTGGTTGGAGTGATTTAAAGCATAAAGCACAATGATTGTGGTTTGTGTACAAAAATCCATGTAGTCCTGGACATATCTGCAAAAGATCCTCAGGGTAGCTTCCTCAGCACAAACATCTTCAGCTGCTTCATAAAGATTAGGAGTGGGGTTGTTCATTGAAGGTCACACAATATTCAGGAAAAATGTTCCCTTTCAGCTCCTGAACTAGTCTGTGTCCATGTGCAGCAAGACCTGGACAACGTTCAGGCTTGTGCTGTTGGAAGTATCGGTAACATTCATGCAACAGTGCTGCTGGACACTGCACATTTCCACACTTAAAAGGAAGAGATTATTCAGCGCCTCACGCTGGCTTCACAGGAATATGAGGAAGTCATTCAGCTCAATGAAATTATTGGAGAAGTTTATAGATAGCCCATTTAGTGCATCCAACGAATTATACAAGAAGAGGAGGAGTCACGTGTTATAGAAGACCGCAGAGCTCCTCAAAAATATTTGAAGGCTTGGCCTAGACTCTATCAACAATGAACTGTTCTGATAAAGTAATATCCCATAAACATGTACTTGGCAAAAAGGAAAGATCAGACACAGATTGTCAGATTCAGTTCTCCAATCTAGGAAGGAAAACAAATCCACTGAAGCTTCCAACTCTGTGGTGACCCCAATAGCTTCTGATGTTACTGAGAAGCCAAAACACTTCCTGAAATGTGGCTGCCAGAACTGCACACAGCATTCTATCTATGGCCTAACCAATGGCATATTTAACTCATATTATGTCGCCTCGATGAATAAGCACTATGCCTACAGTCCCGTGTGATTTCTTAACTGGCTATTACACTGTCCAGTCACATTCAGGGATGTGTGGAGAAACACCCTCTGACCTCCCTAGTGTTCTGCTATTTATTGAATTCTCCCCTGTCTAGTTCCTTCATCCAAAGTGCATCACATCCTATTTATCAATGTTCCATTCCATCTGCCATTGATTTGACAATTCCACCTGTATCTTCCCGTAACATAAGGCCTTCCTCCTCACTGCCAACCACCTGGCAAATCTTTGTGTCAAACACAAAATTACTTATTACGCTCAGCCCCCACCCCCACCACCCCCTCCACATTAATACTTACATAATTTATGAGTACCACAAATAATTAGATACATTACACTACTAGCTGTGGTACACCACCAGACACTGGTGTATCGCTACCACCTTCCCAGTGACTTGGGACCACATAGCAGTTTTCAAGTCCTCTAGCACCTCCCTTCTGTGGTTAGATTCGACTGAAACATTTAGGTCAGGACATTTCCTCTCTTGTCTCCAACAGCATCCTGCGATACAACTCATCTGGACTTTACATCATCCAAAACCATAAATCCCAACTTGCATCTTACATAAATCTGCTCGAGAGCTTCCCAGTCCATCTTCTTGAATTCTGTACCTGCTTCTTCCTTTCTCAAATAAAACAGATGTGAAGCTCTCATGTCACAGTCTATCAATGTTCCCCGGTTTCACATACTGATTACCTCATTGGTTTCGAAATGGGTCCTATTTTTGTCCTGATATTCTGTTCAGCTTGTTTTTGTAGAACATCTTGGGTTCCCCCTAACTTTACCTGCTGCACTTCTCCATGCCCCTGTATGAGTCAGTGTGCTGTGGGTGAATTTTCTAAGTTTCCCTGAGATCACCTCTCATTCTTTGAAACAGTACAGAACACAGGTATAATCTCATCCACACTGCATGCAGTCTGTGCAGAACGCCTTTACTTCGATATTCCAATTTCCGTTAACTGAAGGACAACTTCACTTTTACCTTTCCATTTCCCAAAGTCGCCCCTGAACCACGTTGGTTCAATTTTATTTACTATTCACTTTCTGAACTCTTAAACATCCACCTGAATATCTAACTGTATCACATCCAATAGTTCTCCATTGTCTCCCCCTACAAGAAACATCTTCAAACCATTTCAAAAAAAGTTTGTTAACAGTGATTATGCGGGTGAGATCCAAGATGGCGGTGATCCAGTAGGTCTGCCCTGCTGAGATCTGCACCAGAACCCAGACAAAGTTTTGCATTCACCATCTCTTTCTTCCCTATTGTGGTAAAATCGGAGGTTTTTGATCCCCAGTATTGCTCTATGACATTTTAAGTGAGTAACGGAAAATAACTAAGGGAAAAGGATCATGAGGATCACAACCAGCAGGGCACCGCAGCAATGGATACACCCGCGACTGTGACGTCGGCCTCTGCGAACGCTCCAGGAGACTTATCTGTGGAGTAGAGCCTGGCCTCAGAGTTCAGAGCCTGCGAGAGAAGATTGATTCAGCGATGGAGGAGACCTGAACCAGGCTGGAACTGATCTCAGCCAAGCTGCAGAAGCAGGATCAGGAGACCCAGTGTCTCGAGCCGTCCATCGTCGAGGTGGAACAGCGGATCGCGGCTTTGGAAACCATGGCAGAATCCTCGGCGGGTCGTGTCGAAGACCTGGAATGGTAGCTAAGGGCCTTAGTAGAGTAGGTCGACGACCTCGAAAATCAGGGCCATCAGAAGAACATCAGCCTGGTCGGGCTGCCAGAACGAGAAGAAAATGGCCAGCTCGTCAACTTCTTTTCATTTCTCTCACATACCGCTGAATGAGAAAGTGGGTTTGGGGATGGTGGGGGTGGTTACATTTTGTTTCACCCGGACTGCCTGTTGTCAAAGTATGGATGGGACGGATTTAATTTTCTTGTTTTAAGACGCATGCAACTTTTGAAAACATTGTTTTGCCTGGATTTGATGAGCGGCTTCAGCTCGGAAGAGCCATGGGGGATTAATGGGTAATATGGACACCCTCTGCAGGAGGGGGGGGGGTCTCTTACTTATTTGTGTTATATGTTGGCTCATTTTAGAAATATTTGTGAGAAGGTTTGCTTTGGCTGTTATTGTAGTTATAGTTTCATGTTTGTATGAACTGTTTACTGCTTTCAGTTGACGTACTATAAATGGGGTTCTTCTCCCAGTGGGTCATGGGCTGCTTTGGATAGATTTGGCTAACCGCTTGTTTAATGGTGCACGTGGAACCTTAAGGAGAGTCACTCACTCATTAAGAGAAGAAGATACTTTCAAGCCTCAGAAAGGAAGGGGTCAATGTAGCCTTTCTGCAAGAAACACATCTAACTGATAAGGAGCACTTAAAGTTACAGCAGGGAAGGTTCGGTCCGGTGTTTATTTCATCCTTTAATTCGAAAAGTAGAGGAGTAGCTTCACTCATTCATACAAACCTTCCGCTTCAGTTGTTTGACCAAATTAACGACGAACGTGAGTGGTTTCTGATCCTTAAAGCTTTAATACATGGAGAGGAATATGGGACATTGTATAATATTGCCCCACCACACCCCCTCAAATGCGCTCTCCAGGTTGATGACCCTTGGGGAACATTGTACAATTAAAAGGGAGACTTTAACCGACTTATGGACCCCGAAGTGGATAGGATGTCAAGGGGTCTCACGGGTATTTCCCAGCCATCAAGGCAGCTGGTGGACCTGAACAGGGAGCTGTCTTGGTGAACGTTTGAGATGTCTTCACCCTGAAGGTAGGGGCTTCACTTTTTTTTATCCCACGTAAGTGCTATACCAGGATTGACATTTATTTGCCCCATTGGACTTTTTAAGTTCGATGCTGATCTGCAAAATTCTGATCATGCTGCAGTGTACGTGGATGTTAAGGCCGATGGCGATGGGACAGGCTCGCAGCACTGGCGCATGGATCCTTGCCTCCTGAAAGATAGCAAATTCATTGAGTACTTTTCGCGAGAATTGAAGTTTTTGTTGGGACATTAACTTGGGTACGGCCAATAATCCATCTGTGTTCTGGAAGACTGCCAAGGCCTATGCAAGGGGTTTGATTATTTCTTACTCGGTGACTCAGAAGCGGCAGAAGGGACAGCAGTAGCGTATGCTCAAGGCTTGGCTGAAGGCAGCTGAGGCAGCATTCTTTGACAGACTGTCTGTAACTAAGTTGCAGCAGATTACAACCCTCCGGGCTGCTCTGAACACTGCGCTTACCGAGACAGCAAAGAGGGCGATTTCCTTTGCGAAACAGAGGTTATTCGAGTATGGTGCTAAACTGAGAAGGTATTTGGCGCACTTGGCCAGAAAGAAGAGTGCCCCCAATCTATTACATCCATTAGAGAGGGTGCTGGTACTATCACCTGCCGTCCCAAAAGGGTTAATGCAGCATTCAGAAAGTTCTACTCTGGGTTGCTCCAGTCAGAGGATTGTGCGGACAGATTGGTGAAAACTGAGTCATTTTAAGACCCTGGACCTCCAAGGTATAACTTCAGAGTAAGAGTCTCTTTTGAATGCCTAGTGACATCCAAGAGATACAGGATGCGGTAAAGCAGATCCAGAGTGGCAGACCGATCGGCCAGATGGCTTGTGGAGTGAGATTTATTAGGAGTTCATAGACATGATGGCTGGGCCAATGTTGGATATATTCAATTATACTTGTGGTCAGGGCTGCCTCCCATCCTCTCAGAGAGAAGCAAACATTTCTCTTGTTCTCAAGAGAGGGAAAGCCCCAGAGGATTGCCTATTCATATAGGCCTATACAGTTATTAAACGTGGAATTTAAAATTTTGTCGAAAATACTAGCGTTGAGGCTGGAGAAGATATTGTCCTTCATTGTGAAAGAGGACCAGACACGTTCTATTAGGAGTCAAAGGTCCCCTATTAATATTAGGAGAGTGAAAATATGGTTCAGGTGTGCCAGCAAGGTCGATTCCAGGCTTGGTAGTCTCGCTGGATGCAGAGAAAGCATTTGCTTGGGTGTAGTGGCCGTACCTCTTTTATGTCTTGGAACTGTTTTGCCTTGGAGGAGTTTTTACCTGTTGGATGGCAGAATTATATAGTGACGCAACAGCAACTGGAGTTCTCACTAATGGTATAAGGTCTAATGGTATAATTTTAGCATCGGCAGAGGTTCCTCTTTCGCCGTTATTATTTGCATTGGTGATTGAGCCGTTGGCAGAGGCCACACACAGGGGCCCCAATATAACTGAACGGGTGGTCGGGTCAGGAAGGCATGACATCATCCTTACACAGATGACGCTCTTCACTCTCTACCTAACCTGATGATATCTTTGACCTGTGTTAAAGAAGTGATTGATTTATTTGAATCTATGTCGGGGTATAACATCAATTTTATGAAATCGGACGCCATGCCTGTTGGGTGTTATTCGAGTACCTGATCATGGGGGGTGCAATCCGATTCCCTTTCAGATGGTCACAAGAAGGTCTCCTCTATTTAGGCATTTTTACCACACCGGCCTTCAGTCAATTATTTCAAGCAAACTTCGTGCAAGTGCTCGAGAAGATAAGACAGGACCTTCGGCTCTGGGAAGATATTCCAATATCCTGGTTGGGTAGAATACCTCCGGTTAAAATGAATGCACGTCCTCGTTTCTTCTATCCCATGCGAATGGTCCTTTTGATGCTCTCCAGGTCGGTTCTATGGAGGCTTTACAATTGGTTAAGCTTGTTCATCTGGCACCACAGGTGGCCTCTTATGAAGCTCGCCAAATTGCAGCTTCTGCAGGAGATTAAGGGTGTGAATTTTCAGGACTTTAAGAAATATCAACTAGGTTCCCTGCAATCGGATGTGGCTGATTGAGCTTGCAAAGACCTGCGGTCAGTTTGTCTGGACAATGAGGCATCCCAGGCAAAATGTCCCCTCATTAATCTGTTGTTCATGGACAAGACGAGGATTGTTATGAACCATTGCAGAAATCCAATTGTCCTTAAAATAGTTAAAGCCTGGAAAATGATGGGACAAAGTGAGGGCAATTTACAAAAATAAACTTCCCCTTTTATTCCCATTGTAGGATTGGTAGGATCCCAGCTGGGATTGATGGATTATGGTTTTCGGCTCTGGGAGTCCAGAGGAGTTTCCTGTTTCGGAGAATTATTTGACGTGGTGGTCATGGTGGTTTTAGAGCAGCTGAGCCAGAAATATGAGTTATCTTGGAAGGGCAACTTTCATTACTTTCAGATGAGGAACTTGAGACTGAAAAAAAGACTGCATTAATGGTTAGTCCTCATAGGTCGGAAATGGAGCGAAGAGTGCTTCGGTCCATAGGTGCTCTCTCGGTCAGCACCCTCTATCCTTTATTAAGAGGTAGTGTCTCAAAGGATATAGAGCGGCTGCATGGAATCTGGGCTCAGGAATTGTGGGTGGAGATCTCACCAGAGGAGTGGGAAGATGTTTGGGAAACCGTAAGGAAGATTTCAATTTGCAATAGGACGTAGGCTATGCAGTTAAAGGTACTCCACAGGGGTTAATTGACACCGGAGCAGCTTGTCACATTTAAGACAGGAGCGTCCCCAATATGCCCCAAATGTACAATAGATGTTGGTATACTTACTTATTGCTTGTGATCATGCCACAAGCTTCCTCTTGGGTTCGCTGAACCTTCCCTCTTTGGACTTGCATAGGAATAAATTGTTTCGTATTCTTTCATTTTGTGCGAGGAAGAACATTGTGATGAACTGGGTTCCAGGAAAGCTCCCAGGACTCTGATCGTGGTGTAAATTAGTTATGGAGCCCACCCCCCTGGACTTCCTTACTAGTATGGGCATCAGAAAAATGAACATTGTTGTAGGACGTGGCGGCCCTATTTCAACCATATAGGCATGGTTTTGTTGGCTATATTGGTCAGAACATTTATGTAACAGTGAGGGCTCTGAGGGGAAGAATTCTGAAAAAATACAGGTATGGCAACACATGCTACCGGTGATGGGGAACTTTGGTAGGATTGTGCTGGGTGTTGCAACTTCATGTAATTTAATTTAATTTGCATTGGTTCAGCTCGGTTTAATCTATGTTTTGTTTTGATTTTGTTTTGATATCAGCCCATTGATTTTGTGCACAGGGAAGATCAAGAGTCCATTCAGCCACTCATGCCTCTTACACAGCAACCAGAGTAGGTCATTTCACACCATGTGTCAATTATACAGGATTGGAGGGAACGAAGAGAATATATAGAGGTGAGAATTCAACCTGATCACATTCACGATGGAATATAGAGTAGTGAGAAAACTGCTTTAATTTAAGAAAATTGTTAAAATCGTTTATTCAGGAATTAATGAAAGGACATTTGCCGAGTCAAGCCACTATCTATCAGAATCAACATAATTTTACAAAGGATAAATCGTATTTTCATTATTTATTTGAATCTTTAAGAGTGTGAAAAGCAAGCTGCATAATGGGGATCCTGGAGATGTAAAATCAGGACTTGCAGAAGACATTGAATAAGGTGTGCACTAAAGATCAATCTGCAGAATAAGATCGCATATGGTTAGAAGTAATTTATTCGCTTGGATATAGGATTGGCGAAACAAAGAATTGCAGTGAGATGGAATAACTGGTTCATTTTCTCTTTCCAAAAATACCATAGGGCTCAGTCCCCAGGCCCTAACAATTAACAATCAATACTATCCCTTATTTGAGGGGATGGACATACTATAATCAGTTTTTCAGAAGACACTGACTCAGGTGATAAAATGTAATGAATGGTTAAGGATAGGTTGGGCCATTATTTGGCAGATGAAATGAAACAATGAAAAGTATGAAGCCGTTTTGGTCTGTGTAACAGAAAGGCAACTTACTATCCAAACAGAGGGAAACTATGTAGTGCTTAGGTACAGAGGGATCTGGTACCCTCATCCGTATTGCAAAAAACACAGATGCAGGTGTAGCAGATAATGAGCAGAAAATGTGTTGCTGGAAAAGCGCAGCAGGTCAGGCAGCATCCAGGGAACAGGAGAATCGACATTCTGGGCATAAGCCCTTCTTCAGGAAGCCCTCATTCCTGAAGAAGGGCTTGTACCAGAAACGTCAATTCTCCTGTTCCATGGATGCTGCCTGACCTGCTGCACTTTTCCAGCAACACATTTTCAGCTCTGATATCCAGCATCTGCAGTCCTCACTTTCTCCTAGTAGATAATGAGAAAGGCGACTGCAAATTTGGCATTTATTTCTGAAAGAATAGATTATAAAGCGAGGGACATGTTTCTACAATAATGCCAGTCATTTGTGAGATCGCAATTGAGTACTGTGTACAGTTTTCACGTCCTGACTGCAGGAGGGATGTAATTACCATGGAGGCAGATCAGAAGAGGTTTACTAGACTGATTCCAGAGATAAGGAGTTTGTCCTCTGAATAGAGATTGAGCAATTCAGGCCTATACTCTGTGGAGTGTAGAAAAAATGGGAGGAGATATCTCTTAGGACTGGACAATGCTAAAGGTGATTGATAATGTCGACATGCATTGGGTATTTCCTCATGTGAGGCAATCTACAACAAGAGATCATAGTTTTAGGATAAGTGGAGATTAATTAAAACAGTGATGAGAGAACTTCTATCAAAAGATTGTAAACCAGTGTAATTCACTTTTTCAGAGTGCAGTGGATGCTGGAATATTGAGTAACTGAAGGGATATGGAGAGTGGGCCGGAAAGTGGGACTGAGACCAAGATGACATCAGCCATGATTATATTCAATGATGAAGCAGGCTGATTTCACATATGATTGTATTCAATAGTGGAGCGGCTGACATCAGATAAGATTGTATTCAATGATGGAACAGGCTAACATCAGATATGATTGTATTCAATAGTGGAAAGAGCTGGCATCAGATATAATTGTATTCAGTGGTGGAGCAGGCTGACATCACATATGATTGCATTCATTGGTGGAGAGCACTGACATCAGCCATGATTGTATTCAATGGTGGAGCAGGCTGACATCAGCCATGATTGTATTCAATGGTGGAGCAGGCTGACATCAGCCATGATTGTATTCAATGGTGGAGCAGGCTGACATCAGCCATGATTGTATTCAATGTTGGAGCAGGCTGGAGGAGCTGGATTGCTGAATGATGTTCCTCGTCCTTATTCAGCACTTCGAATGTGTTACACAGGAATGGAGGAGGACTGGTTATCGGACAGAAAGCAGGAACTCCGGATAAATCAGATTTAATCAGTTTAAAAGAATGTAACCAGTAGGGTCACACAGTGACCAGTACAGGGTCCTCAGCTATTTACCATCTATATCAATGATCTAAAGGAGTGGAACAAATGTACTGTAACTACGTTTGCCAATGGAACTAAGATAAGCAGGAAATTAAATAATCAATGAAAGTTGTAGAGTCTGTAAATGGATATGGACAAGTTAATCAATGGATAAAAGTTTGGCAGGTGGGATTTAACGTCATATATAACCTGTCATTTTCTTCCAGGAAGAACGGCAGGCAGTATGTTACTGAAATACAGAGGGATTACTGGACTTAGTGATTCCGTGTGTACTGGAGGGTTCACTCTGAGCAGTTCAGACATGGCATGTGTTGCTCCATCACCCTGATCGTCTGCTGCCTGATGTTCCCAGCGGGCCTATTGCTCTCATGCACCATACATAAGGTTGAGGAGGCAAGGCTTAGACAGTGCTCCAGAAGGTTGCAAGATAACCAGGGTGGAACTGAAGAATGAACTCAGGAGAGATAAAAGTGTGCATGATAAAGGCTTGGCGGGTAGAATTAAGGTAAAACCTAAGACGTTCTACACTTATGTTAGGAACAAGAGGATGGCAGAGTAGGGTTGATCAGTGATAGTGGAGGGAACTTGCGCCAGGAGTCGGAGGAGGTAGGGGAGGTTCCAAATGAAGGTTTGCTTCAGTTTTCACTAATGAGAGGGAACTTGACCCTTATGAGGACAGCAAGAAACAGGTGGATATGCTAGAACAGGAGGATGTGTTGAAAACTTTGAGAAATACATGGATAGATAAATTTATTTGGCTAAACAGGAAATGCCCTAGGGTACTACAGGAAGCAACGCATTTTGCAATGATATTTGCATTCTCACTGTACACTGGAGTCGTGCCAGATGACAGGAGGCTGGCAAAAATTAATGCCTGGTTCAAGAAATGGAATAGGGTTAATCCTGGCAATTATTGGCCAACCAGTCTTACACCAGTAACGGGCAAAGTATTGGAGAGGATTTGAGAGACAGGATTTATGAATACTTGGAAAATTATAAATGATTAGAGACAGTCAACATGGCTTTGTGAGGAGCAGGTCATGCCTCATAGAACTTATTGAATTCCTTTAGGATGTGACAAAACACGTTGATGAATTAGAGCAGTGGATGTGGTATATATGAATTTTAACAAGGCGTTTGATAAAGTTATCCACGTTAAGCTCATTCACAAGATAAGGACGCATGGCTTACAGGAAGGTCTGGATGTCTGGATGCAGAATTGGCTGGCCCACAGAAGACAGAAGGTGGTGGTAGATGGAACAGATCCCGCCAGGAGCTTGGTGACTAGCTTGGTGATCTGTTCTGGGACATCTGCTCTTTGTGATTTTTTTTATAAGAGAGTTGGATGACGAATTGGAAGGGTGGGTTCATAGGTTCGCCGATGTCACGAACTTTGGTGGAGTTGGTGGTTAGTATGGAGGGCTCTTGTAGGTTGCAACCGGACATTGACAGAACTGAGCTGATGAGTGACGGATTGAGATAAATCTGGAACAGCGGGATCTTGAGGTCCATGTCTATAGATCCTCCAATTTGCTATCCAGCTTGATGCTGTTGTTTAGAAGGCGTATGATGTGTTGGCTTTCACAGCCGGGGAGCTCAGTTTCAGAGCTGTGAGGTTATACTGCAGCTCTATAATCCCACTGTTTAATCCACTGTGATGAAGTTGAATGCTGTTCTGCATTGAGAGTTTGCAAGTACTTGTCATATGACCAGCTAATATTTTCAAAGTGTACTGGACTGAAACTATGTAACATCTGGCTGTGAAACAGATATATTGAGATTTGGATGCTCTTTTGACAACAATTCGACTACAGCCACTGTCTGGTTTATGTAATTTTAATACAGTTTTTCTTTAATTGGAAGAGTATATTGTTAAAGGTGGAGGAAGATAACAGTTCAGAGAAAGGGAAGCTTAGAGTTGGGAATAACTGTTGTTGTTCAATGTTCACTTTTAGAATTAAGGAATATATTGATATTATCTCCTGATAAGTAGCGGAATTTGCGAGCTCTCTGTCACTCGGCTTTAACAGATTATGAGCGAGGTGAGCTTTTCTGAGTGTTTGGTTTCATTAACAGAAGGGTTCATCGCCGTGTCATAACACCACACTTGTAATACCGTGTTCTAGTCACCTCATTAAAGGAATGAGGTGGAAGATATAGAGAGGTTGCAGTGAATTACCTATGGAACAGCCGAAAGATTGACACAAGCCACACAGAGTGAGTGAAATATTGAGAAAGTCACCACGTGAAAAAATAAACACTGGCAGATTCCCGATGTCTATTTAAACATCAGTGTGGCACTGGGTGCAATACATCTGTATTGATGATTGGGTATCTGTGTGTGCATGTGCAGCTGTGTATTGGTATTTGTCTATGTGTGCATGTATGAGTATATGTGCTATTGCATCAGTCTCCGTGTCTGTCTGTGCATCTATGTTCATCTCTGTGTGTCTCTGCATGTCTGATTTTGTCACTGTGTGTATCTGTGTTTCTGCATTCAACGCTGTGTATATCTGCATATCTGTATTTGTCTCTGTGTGTATCTTCATGTCTGTATTTTTCTCAGTGCGTATCTACATGCCTGTATTTATGTCTGTGTGCAGCTGCTTGTCTGTATTCGTCTCTGTGTGTATCTGACTGTCTGTATTCACCTCTGTTTGTATCTGCGTGACTCTATTCGTCTCTGTGCGTATCTGCCTATCTCTGTGTGTATCAGCGCATCTGTTTTTGTCTCTGTATATCGGTTTATCTGTGTTCAGCTCTGTGTGTATACGTGTATCTGTATTCGTCTCTGTTGGTATCTCTGTGACGTTATTCATCTCTGTGTGTAACTGCGTGTCTATATTTGTCTTTCACTGTATCTGTGTGTTGGTATTCATCTCTGTGCATCTGCGTGCCTGTATTCATCTGTGTGTGTCATTAATTCATCTCTGTGTGTATCTGGGAGACTCTATGTTTACCTGCGCGTCTGTGTTTGTCTGTGTGTGCATCTGTGTGTCTGTTTTCATCTCTGTGTCTATTTGTGTGTCTGTATTCGTCTCTGTGGGCATCTGTGTGACTCTATTCGTCTCTGTGTGTATCTGCATGTTTGTGTTTGTCTATGTGTGTATCTGCGTGTCTGTATTCAACTTGCGTGTATCTGCATGTCTCTATCCATCTCTCTGTCTATCTGCGTGTTTCTGTGTGTAACTGCATCCGTCTCTGCGCATCTGTGTGCCTACATTCATGTCTGTATCTGTGTGTGTGTATTCGTCTCTATGTCTATCTGCATGCCTGTATACATATCTGTATCTGCATGTCTGTGTTTGTCTCTATGTCTATCTGCATGCCTGTATTCATGTGTGAATATCTGTGTGTTTGTATTCGTCTCTGTGTGTAGCTGCCGGTCTGTGTTTGTCTCTGTGTGTATCCATGTGTCTGTATTCATCCCTATGGGCATCTGTGTGAGTTTAATCGTCTGTGTGTATCTGCGTGTCTACATTTGTCTCTGTGTGTATCTGCGTGTCTATATTCATCTCTGTATCTGCGTGTCTGTATTCGTCTCTAAGTGCATCTGCGTGCCGGTATTCATCTCTGTTGTGTATCTGCCTGTCTGTATTTGTCTCTGTGTGCCTGTATTTGTTTCTGTGTGTCGCTGCACATCTGTATTCGTCTCTCTGTGCGCCTGTGCACCTGCATTCATCTCTGTGTCTCTGTATTTGTCTCTTTGTGTATTTGCGTGTCTGTTTTCATCTTTGTCTTTTGTCTGCGTGCCTGTATTCGTCTCTCTGTGTATCTGTGTGTCCATGTGCACAGAGGATCGGTCCGGCTCCCTGGTGTTTAAAGTGATGCAATGTCCCCCTCTGCTGGCCTTCACACTCCTCTGCGTTGACAGCGCCACAGGGTGACAACCATCAGGGAATTCAGTCTTGGAGGGAGGGGGAGGGAGGCAGCTCATAGCGCCATCCAAACTGACAGAACCATCTGCACACGCACACACACACAGCTTGGAATATGGAGGATTGTAATCATACTGAGGACCCTTAGAGTGGAGAATGTTCATGTAAAGTTATGTCTATGGTCGCTCAGCAATGTGGAAGTGATTCGTCTTTGAAGATTATTCATGACAAGGAGTGCACAAGTTAAAGAATGTTTCCACTACAAATGCTTCCAAGCAAGGTTGACGGAACAATTTGTAAGTCAATGCAATGAATATATTACACTTTCATTATCTTGAAATGTTTTACAATGTACTCCTACAAATTATAAATGAAAAAAGATTGAAAAGTCCTAAAACTGACACAGTGGTGGTGATAATATCTCAGGAACGATATCGCTAGGTATCACACGAAACTGGTATGTGCTTTAAAAACGTTATTTGAAAAACCAAACAGCCATGTAATGTGAGAGATTGACAGTATGTGCTGTTCTCTGAAAGAAACAAAATAAAACTGACACTAGTGCAAAGGCATAGGGAGGCGAGCAGAGGGTGGCATTGTATAACTATAAACTTAACAGGGACAGACGTAGAGGTGTGGGGGTGGTGAGGAGTTGATCTCAATTTAAATGGATTTACCCCAAAAAACGGCAAGACCTCGTCTCACGGAGATACACACAAACATACGTTAAACACGTTAAACACACAACACATATACATACAGATATGGACACACAAACAAACACACACACTCCTGCACACAGTTTCTTTAAGATAAGTTGAATAAGCTTTTCATTAATTCGGGAATCAATGATCATTTAGCGAAGGCAGGAGAATGTCGGTGAGAAACATTTCAGCTTTAACCAATGACACAGCAGATCCACTGGGCCAAGCGGCCTGATTCTGCTCCATTTTCCCATATTCAGGAGAGATTCACTATCAAAGGTTGAATTTGATTGCAGACTACAGGGTTAAAGGTAGGATTCTTGGCAGTGTGGAGGAACAAAGGAATCTTGGGGTCTACGTCTATAGATTCCTCAAAGTTGCCAAAGCCCTCAAGGTGATAGGGCTGTTAAGAATGTGTATGATGTGTTGGCTTTCCTAAACTGGGGGATTGAGTTAAGAGCTGCGAGGTTATGCTGCAGCTCCATAGAGGCCTGGTTAGACCACACTTGGAATATTGTGTTGAGTTCTGTTCGCCCCATTAAAGGAAGGATGTGGAACCTTTAGAAGGGATGATGACGTGAGTTCCCAGCACGTTGCCTGGCCTGTAGGGCATGTCTTATGAAGAAGGTTTGAGGGAGCATTAGCGTTTCTCATTAGAGTAAAGAAGGATGAACAGTGAGTTGACCGAGGTGTGCAAGATAATGAGAGGCACAGATAGAATGGATAAGTAGAGTCTTTTTTCATAGGGTAGAAATGGCTAAAACGAGGAAAATATAATTTTAATGTGATTGGAGGAAGGTTTTGGGGAGATGTCAGAGGCAGGTTGTTTACACAGGTAGTGATAGGTGCGTGGAATGCACTGCCAGCAGTGGTAGTAGAATCAGCTACATTAGGGATATTTAAGAAAATCTTGGATAGGCACATAGATGACAATAGGATGAAGGCTCTGCAGTTTAGTTTAATCTTAGAGTAGGATAAAAGGTCGGCACACCATTGAGGGCTGAAGGGCTCTTACTGTGCTGTACTGTTCAATGTTCGCAGTTCTAATTTCTTGAACTCTTGTGAAAATATTGTACCTGGAATTCCTTTAACTTGAGTGGAGGTTAATCTGGTCAGTACTTGATTGTCAAGGGTTAATGGAAATTTGGGGAGGTTTGAGGGGAGGAATGGTCTATATCTGTTCGTAATTGTTGTGTCAAAAGAATGATTATTGGTTTAAGGGGAACGTATTTTGAGAAAAAGAGCATTCCTATTTCAGACTGGGAAAGGGATGTTCCTTTCTCTTTAGGATTGTGTGGTCTGTGGTCTTCTCATGCCCAAGGAGCAGTGAAGACTGGGTTACTGAAAACACTCAAGGAGGAGTTATATAGATCGTTGATGAACAAGAGAATCAATGATTGTTGGGAACAGACAAGAAAGGGATGCTTAGTTGCAATCACATTAACAATGTCCATTCTGAATTGTGCAGCAGGCTCGAGGGGCTGAATGGCCACCTGCTGCTCTTGCTTCTTGTGTTGTTCACTCACTCAAACCCACAATGCTGTTACAGAAGGTGAGGAAGATCGCATTCAACCATTCTGGATCGATTCAATGAGACATGAGGAGGCTATTCTGTCCCTCTAAAGATTTACACAGGAATAGGATGAAGCTTTTCAGCTATTTCAGTACATTACACAGCACAAGGGGAGATCACACCTACTTCCTAGATTGCTACACAGGAAAAGGGGAGCCCTGGGTAACTATCAGAAAATAGATAGTCGGGAGAAATGTGTATTTTCGGGTTGGAAATCTTTAACTTGTTGAAGTGCCTCAGAGATCAGTGCAACATCAAAAGACATTTAGAATCTGAAAATGATTTGCGTGTGGGGACTGATTAGATTGAACTCAATTGTCTCAACCACGAAGATTCGATAAGATGTCAAGAAGAGGTAGAGAGTCTGTAATGTGGTATAGACAGGGAAGGTTGGTTTGCAAACCTTCAGCAGAAGGTCCCTTGTAAACCTTCAGCAGAAACAGAATAACATGGGCTACCGAAGTTTGTGCTGTGGCAGAAGGGTAAAACAACAGTAAACTATTAAAAGAAGATAGATCACAAAACTCAGTTGTACAAAGGCATTTATTCACCCTGGTACATACATCACACGGGGTTAGTATGCAGATGCAGCAAGTAATTAGGAAGGTATATAGAATGATTACTTCATGATAAGGCTATCAGGATGTTTTACTGCATCTGTACAGGGGATTTCTGAGTCAATATCTGATGTCGTGTGGGCTGTGATGATTCCATAAACTGAAAAATAAATATACTCAATCACTTTAGAAGCTTTGCGAAGATGTTTCACTGTACATGCTCTTGGAAAGAAGGCCTTATTCTGTCATAAAGCACGGAAACAGACCCTTCACTGCACCATGTCCATGCCGACCAGATGTCCTAAATTAATCAAAATCTATTTGCCAGCACTTGGCCTATATCCCATAAAACCTTCGTGTTCACTCAAATGGCTTCATTCAAATGGCTTTAAATACCGTAGCTGCCCCAGCCTCCAACGTTTCCTCTGGCAGTTCATTCCATACATTCTGGGAAAAGTTACCACTTTTATCCCTTGTAAATCTTTCTCCCCTCACCTAAAATCTATGTGCTCTAGTTTTGGACTGCCCTAAGCTAGGAAAATGTTCTTGGATCTTCACCATTTCCTTGCTCCTCATGATGTTATAAACCTCTATAAGGCGAGAGCACTTCAGGATTGAGAACGAGAGGCGTTCGTATTTAACCGTATAAGATATTGAGGAGCGTGTATCTGGTGCATAGCCTATGGACATTTTCTCCGGTATGGGAGTCTAGAACTGAGAATTCAAATTTAAGAAAACAACATGTGTATGTTATATACTCTTTTCATAGTATAAGAAAGCAAGTACTATGAAGCCATGATTTTCTTGGACAAAATTATGAGGACACATACAAACGTAGCTTCATTAAAACCCCTACATGGAGCAGAGAATAGGGGCATAGTCCGACAGTTCCGAGAATGTTCAAGTAGGCCTCACGTGGTCCAGTTTGGTGTTGAGATAATATTATTGTATATTTCTGCTCCGAGATGGAGAAAATGCAACAGCTGGAAAAGCCACTGCGTATTGCTCCCTCTCTTTTCTTGTTCCTTCTCGCAGAAATGTATGAGAGGTGAAAACCGTTCAGTCATCTTTATCATTCATGTCGGATTACTGTTGAGGAATCATTGGCATCTCCCCACTGCCTAAATTCAAACGTTTTTAAGCCAATTCCTACTGTTCCAGGAATAAATCCTGCTCGTGTGAGCAGAACAACCTCAGAGGCAGAATAACATTTAATTATTTTACTTTTGTCTTGAGTTTAACTGTTGCTTGGACAAAGCTCTTTCAAGTTGATATTTTGCAGGGTTTTTTTCCTGCTTGTATTTAGGCATGTGTATGTGTGTGTCTGTGTGCACTTGTGTGTGTGAGACACTGTGTATGTCTTAGTGTGTGTGTCGGTGTGTATGTTGAAAGATAAATATTAATGTAAATATTTGTCCAAACTGTTGGCCATGTATTTTTCCATCTTATTTTTGAGTAACTTTGCTTTGGTGAACTATTTTTGCAAATGTATGATATCGAGATGTCTTGTCCCCAGCAAGGAACCTGATCTAGTTTGAGACCTATATCATTGGTCATATCACCAACCGGGTTACATTTAAAATTTATCATGATCAACGGGATCTAGAAAATGAAGCAGTGGTCCGTCCAACCCCAGTCAGAACACGGAAGAGGAGAATTTCAGAAAGGATTGTTTGAGTGGGAATGCTCTTCCCCAGAGGTTTGTGGTGTCTGTGTGTTTGCATTTAGTCAAAGCATTTACATATTGGACAGTAAAGGACAATGAACTACAGATATAGAAGTGGGGCTGACACCACATCCAGTTCAGCCACGACCTTACTGCCTAGTTGAGAAGACTTAAAGTGTCTAAGGACACACTCCTACTCCTCAGTCCTACGTCCATATGTACCATTCAGCTCCTCAAAACTGCATGACATCAGCATTTGGAGTTCATTTATTCTGATAACCTGGTGCACAGAAACAGTGGAGATCATTAACTGACTTAACACACGAGAGTGTAGCGCTGTAAAAGCACAGTAGGTCAGGCAGCATCCGAGGAGCAGGAGAATCGCCGTTTCTGAGCATAAGCTTCTGCCCAAAACGCGGTTTCAACAGAACAGAATGACGCCATTCAATCCATTGAAACTATTGGATAAGAATAGGGATAGCCCATTCAGACCCTCCTGCCTGTTACACAAGGAGGGAAGGAGTGTAGTCAGCACATCGAGATGTTAAACAGGAACCGGAGTCGCCAAGTCAGGTCCTTGAGATGCTTCCAGATGACCAGGACGTGGCCATTCAGCCTATCGAACCATGTGTACAGAAATAGGAAGATGTCCTTGATGCCCCAACATAACAAAGAGTTAAGCAGAGTCTACACAGATAGACTGCTCTATGTTGTTCCTCCTGGTTCCTTTGCTCGTGGTACATATGTATCACTTTAACTTGGTTTGCTGAACGTGAGGGGGAAAAGTGAATGGTTTGTGCCAAGTCTCAAGGAAATGCATTCTATCTCCGAGAAGACATTATTGCACTCTTATAGAGGTCAGAAGCTGGTGGGAATGGCGAACTATTTCAGGAGTAAGGCATTAAAGCTGCTGATAGATTTATGAACAGTGCAGAGACACACAGCAGCTGCACATTGAGACGGTGAGAATTCATTCAGAGCCTGGAGCTCCCTCTCAACCAACATGGGGTCTCCACACTGGAACGTGAACTATTGGGAATTACATATCACGGGGAAAATGCAATTTCTCACAAAATCACCATCTTTTTTTCTGGACATAATAAATGTTTGTCCGTAATCCTCAAGTTTAAATGTAATTGCTTGTTAATCTCTCGCTGTGCTACGGATTTCGCTGGATTATACTCTCACATCTTTTATCAGTTAATTATCATTTACACAATGTAAGTCAATAATTTGCTTGCAAAGGTGGAAACATCTTATTGCGCAGTTTGTATGCCTTTTCTTTTTTAGATTTGTTCTAGGCTTAGCACAAAAGTACATGTTTTGTTTACTGAACAACCTTGGACAACTGTCTGTGTGGCGCTTGCGCATTGTCCCCGTGTCTGCGTGGGTTTCCTCCGGGTGCTACGGTTTCCTCCCACAGTCCAAAGATATGCAGGTTAGGTGAATTGGCCATCCTAAACTGCCCATAGTGTCAGGGATGAATAGAGGGTAGAGGAATGGGTCTGGTTGGGTTACTCTTCAGAGGGTCGATGTGGATTTGTTGGGCCGAAGGGCCTGTTTCCATACTGCAGGTAATATAAAAAAAGTGACCTGTTTATCGGGATTCAAGGGTTAGACACAGTATGTATTTTTAATGGGTTAAGAAACAGAAGACAGTGACTGTGGAGACTGACGAGGAGTAAAGTGACATCCCCCCTGTCTCCACTGTCTTCTTGACAGACAGAATAAAATCAAATGTAGAGAAAGAAACAGAATATATTCGGAAGAAGGAATTACAAGTGACAGTGTAAATAAAACAGGACAATTTGAAATGGAATGGACGAACAACGATTGATCAGTGTGTTTGTGTGTGTGTGAGAGAGTGTGTGTGTCTCTCTGTGTGTGTGAGTGTGTGCGTGTGAATGTGTGTGTGCCTGTGTGTGTGTCTGTCTGTGTGAGTGCGTGTGTGTCTGTGTGTGTGTGTGTGTGTGTGTGTCTGTACGTGTGTCCCTGTGTGTGGGTGTGCCTCTGTGTGTGGGTGTCTGTGTGTGTCTGTGTGTATGAGTGTGTGTGGGTGTCTGTGTGTGTCTCTGTGTATGTGTCTGTGTGTGTGGATGTGTGTGTGTGCACGCACGCCTGCGTGCAGATACATAAGACTGTTCATAAGTGTTCACCATATTCAGAATGAACAAGAGAGACATAGTTAACAAAAATAATGCATGTGATGTACAAAATTTTTTAAAACGTTAACATATTATTTAGTCTTCAGCTGAGATGTAATGTTCCCCTTCTTTCAACGTACACTCTGCCTCCTGCCTCTTCCTTGCATTCCCAGACCTAATCTCTAATTCTTATCAGGATGTATGTTATAAATTCCTGCTTCTTGTGTTCCAATTTATTTCTGTTAATCAATTTTCTACCGGGAAACATATACATTGGCCTGCTGGGTTCTGGCAACAACTGTTGCCTGTCATATTGCTGGAGATAAAAGTTCTGGCATCAGACCGACATTTCAACATAATATTCTGTTGCACGTACACTGTACAAAGGACCATAACACACAGGAATTGTCAATTCAAATACAGAAGGACATCTATATCTATCAGTCATGTATCAAAATTCTCCCTCTCTCTCTGTCTCTCGATTTCTCTTTTAATCTAATTGATACATCGTTCAATCGTTCTTTCTGTCCCATGCCTCAGACTTCCCTCCTTCTGGTTACAGCTATTGCTCACTTTTGATGTGATGTCTTATAATTGAGTAATGTGACTACAAGACATGAGGGAGCAGTTGGCCAGAGTTAGTTGGAAGGGAAGCTGAGCACGGGAAGATGGTGAAACAGCAATGACAGGAGTTTCTGGGGATAATTCAGCAGCACATCAGAAATTCATCCTAAGTAAGAAGAAAAATATTCAGCAGAAGACAAGTCAGCCGTGAGTGATAACGAATTTAGGGAAAGCATAAAAACAAAAGCTAATGCACACAATGTTGTGAAGATTATTGGGAATCCAAAGGATTACGAAGTCTACAGATTCCATCACGGATAACTAATAACAGCAAATGAGAGGAGAGGGTGAAATATGATATTACGCTTCTTAATCGTGTCAAAGAATAATGAGAGCGATTGTTAGATATATAACAAGGAAGACATGGAGTTAAAAAACAACCAAAGACTGTTGGAAAATGAGGCTTGAGTAGTTATGGAAAGCAATGGAATGTCAGAGGAATTGAATAGATACTTTACATCAGTCTTCACGTTGGAAGACACCAGCAAAATGCCAGAACTTCAAGACAGTCAGGGTATAGAGGTGAGTATACTGACCTCAGTAAGGAGAAGGTGCTGGGGAAGGTGAAGTTGAATCAATCAGCGAGTCCAGTTGGACAACATCTTGTAGTTCTAAAGAGATATCGAAGGTAATTGTGGAGGCATTGCTGGTGATCTTTCAGGATACTTTGGAGTGAGGGAGGACTGGTAAATGTAACCTCCCCGTTTAAGGAGAGAGGGACACAGAAGACAGGAAATTATAGAAGGACTTATTGGATCTTTGGGTTTATGAAAAGATGTGTGGAGTAAAAGAACAAGGAAGTTGTGAAGTACATTGGAAATGGTGTAATTAAGCTACAGCATAACAAGAGTTACGTTTACAATGCCATTGCGAACAGCAAAGATGAAAGTAAGTTTAAAACAAAGGAAATCAGTTCGAAGCAGACAGGAGCATTAGTGACACAAAGAATGTTTCCTAGATACTGCAGTGAGAATGTTGAGATAAGCTTGTCAGTAAACAGACAAAAAGGAATGCATAACAAGCACAATAAAATCTGTTGCTGATAAGGTCTCAACATGCAACTATATCGCCAATACATATGAAGCTGAAAAAGCAAAGCAAGTGAGACAGCATATTAGGAACAGGAAAGCCAACATTTCAAGCTGAAAGACTTCATCAGGATTGGGGCGCGGGAAGAGGAGAGTTTACCTTTGAAGCTAGCCCAAAGACCTCAATATTGACAGAAGCCGCTTCAAAATCCCTCCACCCACAGCCTTATCCCATGTCCCTTTTCTCTGACCAGACCCACCTGTATCTGCTCCATCCTTCCCACTGACCAATCACATTAACCTCATACCTGAATGTACCTACCACCACCATACATACCCGCCACCCTTCCATATCCCATCACTCCATTTCTGGGCTCCCCTCCCACTCACCAGTCCTGACGAAAGGTCCAAGATCAAAATATTGCCTTTGCTGCTCCTCTATTCTGTCTGGTCTGCTGTGTTTATTCAGCTCCAAGTTTATTAACTCTAGCCTCCCGCACCTATAGTACTTCCTCTCTCCAAGCTGTGGAACTAGGTGGTTTAAATATAAGAAGAAATAAATGTGGACATTTGAAAAGAATGCGGACACATTCGTTATTTCATAACAACCCAATACACACCTTCCAGATGAAGCAGCATTTCATTTGTACTCTTTCAATCCAGTCTCCTGTCATTTCTGCTCACAATGCAATCTCCTTTACATTGGGGAGACCAAACAGAAACTGTTTTGAGGAACACTCCCACTCTGTCTGTGGGAATAACCCTGACCTTCTCATTGCTTCCCATTTTAATAACGTACATTGCTCTCATGCTGACATTTCAATCCTGAGCTGCTGTAATGCTCCAATGAAGCACAACTCAACCTCGAGTAACACCTCACTTTAGACCTTGGTACGTTCTATCCTGAAGGAGTTTTTTATTCAATTCTGTACTTCCACAGCCTGACCGCATTATGGCTGTTCTCCATTCTTCACACATTCTTTCTCCTGGTCTTCCAATGAACTTGCCCTATTTGTGAATCGTTTGTCTTGCACTTAATTAAGGAACCCATATCCCTCTTCACAATCTAATTAATACTTATTTTACATTTGATTCTCTTTTACCAGAAAGAAAAGTCAACTTGTCAGTGGCATTGCTCCTGCACACCATCTTGTTTCCCGTCACCCCTCCTCTACCTCAGTCAAGGGATTTAAAAGCCCATTTTCCAATACTTTTCTGTCCTGAAGAGGAGTCACACTGAACTTGAAACGCTAACTGTGTTTCTCTGTCTCAACAGATGCTGCCAGATCTGCTCTGTTTCTCCAGAAATAAAAAAAAGCACATTTTCAATTACACAAATAAATCTGAAACGAGAACAAAAAAAGAAACTGTGAGCCTTGAATAATGGTCACTGCACCCAAATGATTAAGTCTGCTTTCACTCCACGGATGCTGCCCGACCTGCTTAATTTCTCTAGCAATTTCTGCTTTTCATCACGTTTCAAAGACATGTGTCAACTTGGCTCAAACGCCCTGTTCAACCTGGAGCGCATATACCGGGAAGTGAAAGATAACACAAGATGCACAATTTCCGTGTCTTTGAAATGACTTAAAGCTGGCATCACTGAAACTACAGAGTTCTTACTGTTAGTCAGGGAGAGAAACAGAGGGACATGATTCACTCTAAACACAGAAGGTAGCACATACTGGAAAGGAAAGGATTCAGATGATTATGTTAAAGGGTGTTGGGCATTGAGGCAAACTGTAAATGTGACACCATGGAGAGACCCTCAGTAGAATGAGAATATAACATTGGAAGTGTGCCACATCAGAAACCAGAGTAGGTCACTGAGTACATGGCTGATGGGTGAGTGGGACTTGGTGCGAACTGGGGGACAGGCAGCAGGACTGTATTGGAGATATTGCAGCTCAACCTGTGTGTTCCATGTGATGCTGTCGACCACAACAGCAAAAAGAGCAAAATTATATTGAACCATAATCTGTAACTTTTTGCCTGAGATTATCCCTCAGTCTACCATTACCGATAAGTCAATCTATGCTTCAGCGACGAGTGTGGTAAACATGCCAGGGCAGAACTATGTGTACCTAAAACTGATGGCAAACCATAGAGCTACCACACTTGACTGTTCACATTCCAAACAGCAGAAGTACCATCTGATAGGGAGGGCGGAATGATTGCAAGACCAACAGATCAGTTCGAAGCTCTACTGTCCTGCCAGATCAAGTCGTTAATGTGTTAAACAACTCACTGCAGGAGAGGACCCAACACATGTCCCCCTCCGTAATAATGGAACAGTCCTGCACATCAGTGCAAAAGACAAGCATCTAGTTATCTGCGACATACTCAGGCAGAAGTATTGAGTCAATGATCTACCTCACCTCGTCAGGATGCCCACAGAATTACAGATGGCAGTTTTCAAGCAATCTGATTCGCTCTATGTGACATGAAGAAACATCTGAACACAGTAGATATGACAAAGGCAATGTAAAACAAGCCGTGTCCCTGGGGAAGCTGTTTCATTCCAGTTCCAACACTGACGTCTATATGGCAATGTGGAAAATTACTCAACTATGACAAGTCCCTTAAGAGGAGAATAATTACAGTATGACCATCATCACCCCCTCAATTCCATAATGAGAGTCAAATTATTGGGAGTTCTTTTTGACAGAGTTGTCAAGCAGCACAGAAATAAACTGCTCAGTGTGGTTTGCGACAGATACTATGTGGAGATGGAAATGTCACTAGATTTCTAATCCAGACCAGGCTAATGCTCTGGCAGCTGGTGGAAGTTAATAACAATTAATAAAATATCTAGATCTAAAATCTTGAGTCAGTAATAATGACCTTGAAGCCAATGTCAATTATAAACACCAGTTTGCTTCCACAATGTACTTTCAGGAAGTGAATCTCCCATGTTTTCCTGGTCTGGCCGAAAAGTGACTCCAGACACACAGACATGGGATGTACTCTTCAATGGTCTCTGAAATGGCCAAGCAAGACACTCAATTGTATCAAACTGCTACGAATTGTTAAAGGATAAAACCGGTCAGAACACCCGGCATCAGCTTCTGCATCAGAAAAGGGAAACACAGGCCTGTCAACACTGTAGAGACTTCCTTCCTAACATCTGAGAGCTCGTGACAACATTGATAGTGTTTATCCACAGACTACATAGAAATATTTGGAAAGGAGGAGGTCATTCAACGCAGTCAGCCTTCCACGTTCTTATCATGGCCGAGAATCTCCTCAATGCATTTCTCCAACAGCAGACTGTGATATGTTGCAATTGATTCTATCAACCAAATGTTTGAGGTGTTTGCGAATAGCTGAGACCCAAGGAAATAATCCTGAGATACTCCACGAACCTTCAATCTCCAATAAAAGGATAATTTTATTCCTGTTTTTCTGGTCCAAGGGCTCCTTTGCTGACCTGCTTTCTTTTTCTTATTTTCTCTTCCAACTTTCTTTTTGTAATTTACTGACCTTAAGCTGGATCCAGGGTTTGGAACTCAAGCTAAGCCCAATGCGGAGAAGAGTGAGTCCTTACTTTTCCGGAGCAAGCACGTGACCTGGAATTGGCAGCTGCAACATCAGCAGAATCAACGTGAGTGAGATAGGACCCAGTAGCAAAAGGTGATGCCTGAAGATTGGAGACATGTTGTTGGTTGAGTCCTGCACTGGTTGTATGAAGCGGATAGTAGAAGGACATGATAGTAACATCGATAAGGTGGGCCCAACAGTAAGAGACATGTCTCTGACATTGGAATGGCCTGGCACAGGGGGCAATGAGCTGCTGATGGAGGAGTATCGGCCTAGTGGCAAAGATGGTGCCTGAGGATCAGCAACTTCGATGTTGCTGGGGTCTGATGTTGATGGGGATGATGCTGTCATGAAGGGGTTGGGTTGCAGGGGTGGTCAATGATGAGGAGCTGTCTCACAACCCATAAACTCTCTTCAGGCTGTATCCTCTGTTTACTCGATTGTCTTCAATTATCCGAAATGGCACCACTTTGTGGCAATAAGTGAAAGCATTTCACTGTGTTTTATTCTATTTATCCTGAAAAATACACCGAGTCATAAAATCAAAATCAAAAACTTTTACTCACTCTTTCCTGTCAGCTGTCCCATTCTGTAACCATGTCCAAATATTTGCCACAATCCCATAAGATATGATTTTGAACACTGGGTTTGGGACTTCAGCAAAAATCTTTCTGGAAATCCCCCTCGTAATCTTATCCTTGAGAATCACCTCTCCCTCAGCCTTCTCCGCTCCAAAGTAAACAACCTGAGCTTATCCAGCCTCTCTCCATAGCTGACATGCTCCATCCCAGGGAGCATCCCAGTGAATCTCCTCTGCACGCCTCCACTACATCACATTCCTTCCTGCAATATGGCTCCCAGAACTACGCACAGTGTTCCAACACGGCCTAACCATAGACTTGTATAGCTCTGACAATCGATACATCGGGGAATGAAGGGTCTGCCTACGGTTCCCTCTGCCTTATTAACTAACGTATTAACCTCAGTCAAAAAGTATATTGCTGGAAAAGCACAGCAGATCAGCCAGCTTCCGAGAAGCAGGAAAGTCGACTTTTTGAGAATATGCTTTTCATCAGGAATGTGGCCACCAATCCTGATAAAAAGCTTCTGCTCGAAACATCGACTCTCCTGCTCCTTGCATGCTGCCAGACCGACTGTGCTTTACCAGAACTCCACTTCTTGACTCTGATCTCAAACATCTGCAGTCCTCATTTTTCCCTAACCTATTACCCTGTGCCGTCACATTCAGGGATCTGTGGAGGAACACCCTCTCAGCTTCTTAGTGTGCTGCCATTCATTGTATATCCCCATTTATTCACCACATGTTTATCAGGGTTATGTTCCATCTGACCATCTGACCATACCATGTATACCTTCTTGTAACATAAGGCCTTCCACCTCACTGCCACCCGACCAAACTTTGCGTCAAATACAAACTTAATTAGCACACTCCCTCACCACCCCACCCCCACGCTAACACATTCACATCTAGATCATTTATGAATACCACGAATAATAAGATACACTGCACTGATCTCTGTGGTACATCAGAGGGGACACTGGTTTCCAGTCACACAAACAGCCTTCCTCCATCACCCTCAGACTCCTGCGAGTAAGACAATGTTTGATGTAACTCACTAAGTTACCCTTAATATCATGACTTTTTAAAGTCAGTTTCACATATGGGGCTTTGTCAAAGGCCTTGCGGAAAAACGATAAGAACAACATGCTCGAAAACAGCCAATAACATTCACTTGGTATGACTTCCGTTCTATGATGTCATGCTGCCCCCCCCCCCCCCCCGCCCCAATCAAACCTTAACTCTGCAAATAGAGATAAATTTTCCCCTTTCCTATTTTCTCCAGTACTTGCCCTAACACGGATCTAATACTGACTGGTTAACAGTCAGGCTATTTCCACCATCCTTTCTGTAAAGTGGGACCATATTCATTGTTCTCCAGTCATCTGGTAACTCCAATTTCCCTGTAGCCAGATTCGACTTCAAAATTTGAGTCAGCGCCTTTTCTCCTTTGTCTCTAACAGCATCCTGTAATACAACTTATCCAGACATGGCAATCAGTCCAATTTTACACCAGCCAAAGCCTCCAATCCCGGCTCCCATCTTATATCAGTCTGTTCAAGAGCTTCCCAACCCATCTTTTTGAATTCTGTTCGTGCATCCTCTTTCTCCAAGTAAAACAGACATGGAGCTCTAATGCAACAATCGATCAATGTTCTCCAGCTTCACACACAGAGTGCACGCTTGGTCTCTAATGGGCCCCAGTTGTATCCTGGCTATTCTGTTCTGATTGGTATACGTGGACAACATCTTGTGATTCTCCCTAATCTTGCCTGGCAGCAATTCTCCATGCCCCTGTGTCAGTCCGTCTCTCTGTGTGAACTTTCTAAGCTTCACTGCGATCTCCTTTCATTTTGGTAATCACCGGAGAACTCAAACTGAATTTCTCAGTTAATCTTGCCTCTAATAAGATTGGCATGAATGTAACTTTTTAGTTTCTCTGTAATTTCCAAGTTCTCTGCAAGAAATTATAGTGTGTGGATATTCCCCATTCCACACGTTCCTTGCCTTCATTTTCCCATCAAATATCGAGAGAAACGTTTGGTTATCCTAATGTTTCTTGTGAGGTTGCATTTTATAATTATTTCATTATCAGTTCATTGGTCCTCAAATGTCTATGAATCCATGGCTTACAACAATATCTGGCATTTTTCTGAGCTGCTTCCTTTCATCTAATACAATCTTTAACTTATTTTGTTAACTATTGTTAAGTCACCTTACCACTTTGCTGTTTAAACTGTGGTGGATATGTGGATATTGTACATTTTAAGGTGTTTATTTAAACAACAACCATTGCCTGTCTTCCAGTAAATCTTTTCATGTTCTTCTCCAATTCACTGAATCTAATTTTAGCCTCATACTTTCGTGAATTGCATGAGTCAGGTTTAAAACCACAGTTTCAAAAACAACTGTTTGTATTCAGACGTCGTATAAAATTTAATATTATTATTCCCAAAACCTCCTTTTCAGCAGGGTTTTCAATTAGCTGTTCTGATCACATAACACCAATTTCAAAACAGCTTCACCTCTACCTCAGTGCTCAACATACTGTGAAAGGAAACCATCTCAAATACGCTCATGAAATCCATTTTCCTAGCACATGGGTTACAACAGTTTTGGTGCAGTTTGAAAGTGTTCATTATTACTGCAGCACCCACAAACCTGGGTACCTAATTTCCTGTTTTATGATAGACCCAAAATTTGTATTGCAACTTTCACTTTGACATATAACTTCCATCAATATATGCTTCTCCTTGCTATTTCTAAGCTTCACCTTACTAGATTCTGTGGAATCTGAGCGATGTGGCCTCTGGAGAGATTAATGGTAGATTCAGGTGAGATATTTGGTGAAGCCTATTTGGACGTTGAGATAATCTCGTCACGTTATTCATTCTTCTCAAGTGTTATGACATTTTTCACCAACTCTCCCGTTATGCTGGTGGAGTAGAGAAGGACAATGTCCTTTCAACAATGCTATGCCTTCCCCCAGACAGCTGAGACTGCTCTAACCTGGGAGGAAACCTTACAGCAGGTTGGTAAGAACACCGGAAAGAGTCCACAACAGAAGCCAATTACACAGCTAACTCCACTTCTCCAGCTTGTTACACAGGAACAGCAGAAGGATATTCAGGCCTTTGACCCTGTTACACCAGAACAGGACGAGGTTATTCAGCCCTGGAGCCTGATATACAGTTACAGGAGAATGCTAATGAGCCCCTCGAGTCTATAACACGGCACGCTGAGTAGAACATGAGGCACCAGTATCCGATTATGCAGCAGCAGGATCAGTCCATTCAGTCTCCTCAAGTCTCTAACACAAGAACTGGAACAGATTGGTACACTAGAATAATAGGAGGCCATTCAGCATGAGAACTAAAGAAGGACATACAATCATTTGAGACTTGTTGTGGAAAGGTGGAGGCAATTCACCCATGTGTCAGTTGTATCTGAACAGGAAGAGACAAATCACTCTTTCAATCCCATTTCAGGGATGGAGGAGGTGATTGTTCAGTATCTCGAACCTGTTGTGAAGCAAGATGAAGAGAACGTTCAGCCCCTCAAAATGTTGTACAGCAACAGGAAGATTCCACAATCCCTCAGGCTTCTGACGTATTATCAGGAAGAGGAGAAGCAGATTTTGAATCTGTAAATCAGGACATTCCGGCCACCAAGACTATAATGTAGGAACACCATGAGGACATTCAGCCCATTGAGCATATAGACCAGAAACTGAATGAATCCATTCAGACACTCGTGCCTATTACACAGCGATTGGAGCAGATGTTTTAAAGCTTTGTGCCTGTGACACAGGAACACAGGAAAGGGAACGTAGAGATTGCAAAAAGTTAGGAATTAGGATAATCATCTTCACTTGTCACTAAAAGGTTGTGAGCAAACTGTTGGGAATTGAGGGAAATTGTGAGACTTCCTTATTATTTAATTAACAACAGAGGATTTGCAAAGATTAAATCTAAATACATCAGAATCAGCATGATATTTTAAGAATTTGCTTGCTCGAATTCTTTAAAGATATGACAAGCAAAGTAGACAATAAGGATCCATGAAATGTAAAGCACCTGGTCTTTGAAAATGCCTTGATTAAATGCTGCACAAAATATTAAGCTATAAAATAAGAGGACATGAGTTTGGTAGGAGGTCATTCGCCTGGATAGAGGGCTGGTGAGCCAACAACATGCAGAGAGATGGAATAGTTGTTTCGTCAGCAACTTTTGGGGTTCCATAGAGTTCAGACCACGTCACCCACAATTTACCATCCATTGTATTACTTGGATGAGAGGAGGGAAAACACTACAGCTACATTTTCAGCTGACACTAAAACAAGTGGAAAAGTAGGTTGATGTTGAAAAATTACGAATGGACATGAAAAGTTTAGATGAATGTGCCAACATCTGGCAGCTAAAATGTAACGTGGATAATATGGGATTAACCATTTTGATCAGAGGAATCCAACATATTACGGAAATGGAGAGCAACTTCAGAGTGATTTCGTGCAGAGGCATCTGGGTGTCCACGTGCAGACCATAGAAAACTCATATGTAGATTCAGCAGGGAATGAGAAAAGCAAGTGCAATTTCAGCATTTACTTGTAAAAGAATAGAGTATAAATGGAGGGAAGAATTGCTGCAACTCTGCAAGGTATTAGTGAGACGGTAACTGTCGGACTGTGTTCAGGTTTGTGGTCCTGACTGCAGTAGTGATATTGTTACAACAAAGGCAGTTCAGAACAAATACATTAGATTGATTCCAGAGACGAATTTGTCTTTTGAAGCGAGTTTGCGCAGTGCAGGCCGATGCACTCTCGGTTGAGAAGAATGAGAGGAGACCTCATTGAGGTCTGGAGGATGTTAAAGATGATTGATAATGTCGGTGTGGAGTGGAGATTTCTTCATGTAGGGCAAACTAGAATAAGAGATCATAGTTTTAGGATTAGGCAGAGCAGATTTTAAAAAGGGGTGAAGAGAACTTACTTTTCTCAATGGGCTGTGAATCTGTGTAATTCACTTCCCCAGTGTGCCAGGGACGCTGGGATATTGAGTAAATGAAGGTATATGGGGAGCAGGTAGGGAAATGGAACTGAGCCGGCGATGACATTAGCCATGATTGTATACAATGGCGGAACAGGCTTGAGGGGCTGGATTGTTCCTCGTTCTTATTCAGCCCTTCGACTGTGCTCCACAGGAACGGGGGAGGAACGGTTACCAAACAGGAAGCAGGGCCTCTGGATAAATCAGTCTTAATTAGTTTGACAGAACGTAACCAGTGGAGTCACACAGTGACCAGTGCTTGGTCTGCAACTGTTTACAATTGATATCAATGATCAGGACGATAGAACACATGTACTGCTACTAAGTTCGGTGATGACACTAAGGTCATAAAGTCATTAAGTTATTAACAGAATTTGGAGAGTGAATGTGGAGATATGGACAGGTAAAGTAAATGACTAATACTTTGCCAAGTGGAATATAATGGAATGTATACCCTGTCAGCTTTTTCAGGAAGAATGAAAGGCAGCATGTTACTGAAATGTACAGGGATTACATGACATAGTGATAGTGTGTTCTGGCGGATTCACTCTGACCCATTCCGACATGGGAAGTGTTGCTCTATCTCCATGATGGTCTGCTCCCTGACAAGCCCAGTGGTCCTATTGCTCTCAGTATACACGGGATATTTTGATGAGGTTGGTTGGCAGTGGGGAATGGTGGGTGTTTTGAGCCATGTATCCAGGGGACAGCCTTTAGCCAAGAGGCTATACTTTCTTTCCAATGGAGACCCAAAGAAGATGAGAATGGCTGGATGATTCTAAATGAAGAGGAGGTGGCTGCTGCCAGAATAGTGGGTTCTTTAGCAACATGATGTCCTGTCCATGGGCACATTGTAACATTATTGGAGTAAGAGTTCCTTCAGTTCCTGTAGCTCTCCTCATTAACATGGGGGGGGGGGCCCTCAGAGCCATATACATCATCGGGAATCCAGTTATACGGAGAAAACATGGATACACCCGGCAGCTCTCTGCTGAAAGAGAAAACGTGCATCTCATCCAGCACATATATCGTACTTTTCCGAATGTTGACATTGATGTCGACATACTAGGAGATGATGGATATGTCACCCAGTCCTGCCTGGAGGTTCCGGATCATAGAAGCTGAATGAAACAGTGATCCTAACAGCTACTGGCAGTATCGTCCTTCCCCTGGTGTGACGCTGCAGGTTGTGTTGAAGTGACACCGCTCTGTGACCAGCTCCTTGTTCAATCAGTGTCCCCTCACAAACCTGCTCCTGGGTTAAGTGTAGATTGAGAAGCTGTTGCTTGAAAACCCGGGATGGATACAGCAGATCCCTTTCCCCACACACACTGACTCTGTGGTTTCAGTGCTTCCCCTCTCTGCAGCCTCTGCTCCATTTCTTGTTCATACTACAGACCCAGATGCTGTCACTACAATCCCCATCCAAAGTTGGGTCACCAAATCCTCAGGTCTCCCTGAATGTCTGAGGCAGCTCACTTCACAGCCTCCAGCAAACCATCCCCAACCCGTCCACTAACATTCAATAGCAGTGGGCAGTCCGAAGCCCCTCAACTACAACTGTTATGGACCTGACCAGACCAGACCCCGTCAAAATATTTTAAGCAGGCAGCTTCGATCTTAACTTTTCCTTATTTTAAATGTAGATGTTAAGCAAAATGCAATCCATTCAAACGCTGTAGTTAAAACACAATGAAAGAGAAGAACAGATTGTGATAGCTTCTCTACAGGAACACCTACGCAAACAACAGATACGGTGCTTTCTACTAATTAACTGAGCGAATACAGGAACATCCCATAAACACATCCCCTGGCAAAAAGGTAAATTCAGACACAAAGCCTTATGTGCAGTTCTCCAATCCAGGAGGAAACAACTTTAAGAGAGTTTTCAGAGAGAATAGCAGCTGGGGATCATGTATTGAAACTTCCAACCTTTTTGTGACCCCGAGCAGCTTCTGAATGCTGCAGCTAAAATCAAAACGAGATATCCGGTCTGTGAAAGCTGGCCGCTGTCCTTCCATTGTTCCCACAGTTTTGATAAAATCTAAACGCTTCCTCAGTTATACAGTTAATTTGTTTTCAGGCGGCAGTTCGGCATTTCTGCCTTTAAGACCTCTTTTCACAAAAAAAAAGAGAAAATAACTTTTTAAAAGTGGCAGCATCGTCACAACTCCCCGTTTGAAAAAAAATCAATATACAAAGATGGCCTCATTTTAAACCCTCTCTTCTTACTGTTTCAGTATGTCACAATATGTATATATTGCACTGAAAGCATTCACAACTCCATTCTATTTCAGTTTACTCCTGCCATAGAACCCCTCTGTTTTTCTTCATCCAAGTCTCGACAACTTGTCAGCAAGTACGGTTTCTCTCCTGTCACTTGTATAACTTCCAAATTGAATGGCAACAATAATAACTCTATTTGAACAGACTGGAAGTTTTCACCCTACGTTTCTCTAAAAACGTTCAGGTGTTATGATCAGTCTATATATTTGTCTAAGACACATTATTGGCAATTTAAATGCTGAAATGTTGTAATGCCAACACCAAGCGCAAGGCGTCCTTCCCAATTATTAAATATTTCTATTCATGGTTATACCAGACACTCCAACCACACGTTACATAATAGAGCACTTTTCATCTCTCCAATAGTCCTTCTGAATGACATATCTCCTCATGCCTCAGCTTAAATGTTTTTCATGTTTCTGTACCTCTTAATGCTGTAACCCCTTTACCTGCTACTCCTGGTCGATGCCACAAAAACCTACTCTCACAGTTACATATTTTAAGATCTAGCACATTGTTCTCAATCCCTCTCAGAAACCAAACTTTGATTTATGGACCAATTGATAATCATTAGCCATTTCAGATTCTAATCATGCCATTTCAACACTCTATTCTTCCACACGAGTCCTCACGACTACAGGAAATGAGTTTTTAAACAAATTCAAAGTAAGAATCTCTCTAACAGTTTAATAATACCCTGATTCACCTTTCAAAATTACTTTCTTTAATTCCTTCACTCAATGTACGTTTAACCAGGAACGAAATTATAGATTCTAAAACATAGAACATAGAACATAGAACAATACAGCACAGAACAGGCCCTTCGGCCCACGATGTTGTGCCGAACTTCTATCCTAGATTAAGCACCCATCCATGTACCTATCCAAATGCCGCTTAAAGGTCGCCAATGAATCTGACTCTACCACTCCCTCGGGCAGCGCATTCCATGCCCCCACCACTCTCTGGGTAAAGAACCCACCCCTGACATCTCCCCTATACCTTCCACCCTTCACCTTAAATTTATGTCCCCTTGTAACACTCTGTTGTACCCGGGGAAAAAGTTTCTGACTGTCTACTCTATCTATTCCTCTGATCATCTTATAAACCTCTATCAAGTCACCCCTCATCCTTCGCCGTTCCAACGAGAAAAGGCCGAGAACTCTCAACCTATCCTCGTACGACCTACTCTCCATTCCAGGCAACATCCTGGTAAATCTTCTCTGCACCCTCTCCAAAGCTTCCACATCTTTCCTAAAGTGAGGCGACCAGAACTTCACACAGTACTCCAAATGTGGCCTAACCAAAGTCCTGTACAGCTGCAACATCACCTCACGACTCTTGAATTCAATCCCTCTGCTAATGAACGATAATACTCCATAGGCCTTCTTACAAACTCTATCCACCTGAGCGGCAACCTTCAAAGATCTATGTACATAGACCCCAAGATCCCTCTGTTCCTCCACCTGACCAAGAACCCTACCATTAACCCTGTATTCCGCATTCTTATTTGTTCTTCCAAAATGGACAACTTCACACTTGGCAGGGTTGAACTCCATCTGCCACTCCTCAGCCCAGCTCTGCATCATATCTAAGTCCCTCTGCAGCCGACAACAGCCCTCCTCACTGTCCACAACTCCACCTATCTTTGTATCATCTGCAAATTTACTGACCCACCCTTCGACTCCCTCATCTAAGTCATTAATAAAAATTACAAACAGCAGAGGACCCAGAACTGATCCCTGCGGAACTCCACTTGTAACTGGACTCCATGCTGAATATTTACCATCTACCACCACTCTCTGACTTCGACCGGTTAGCCAGTTTTCTATCCACTTGGCCAAATTTCCCTCTATCCCATGCCTCCTGACTTTCCGCATAAGCCTACCATGGGGAACCTTATCAAATGCTTTACTAAAATCCATGTACACTACATCCACTGCTCTACCCTCATCCACATGCTTGGTCACCTCCTCGAAGAATTCAATAAGACTTGTAAGGCAAGACCTACCCTTCACAAATCCGTGCTGGCTGTCCCTAATCAAGCAGTGTCTTTCCAGATACTCGTAAATCCTATCCCTCAGTACCCTTTCCATTACTTTGCCTACCACAGAAGTAAGACTAACTGGCCTGTAATTCCCGGGGTTATCCCTATTCCCTTTTTTGAACAGGAGCACAACATTCGCTACTCTCCAGTCCCCTGGTACCACCCCAGTTGCCAGTGAAGACGAGAAGATCATTGCCAACGGTACTGCAATTTCCTCTCTTGCTTCCCACATAATCCTAGGATATATCCCGTCAGGCCCGGGGAACTTGTCTATCCTCAAGTTGTTCAAAATGTCCAACACATCTTCCTTCCTAACAGGTATCTCTTCTAGCTTATCAGTCCGTTTCACATTCTCCTCTTCAACAATACGGTCCCTCTCGTTCGTAAATACTGAAGAGAAGTACTTGTTCAAGACCTCTCCTATCTCTTCCGACTCAATACACAGTCTCCCACCACTGTCCTTGATCGGACCTACCCTCGTTCTCGTCATTCTCAGGTTTCTCACATACGCATAGAATGCCTTGGGGTTATCCTTGATCCTATCCGCCAAGGATTTTTCATGCCCTCTCTTAGCTCTCCTAATCCCTTTCTTCAGGTCCCTTCTGGCTATCCTGTATCCCTCCACTGCTCTGTCTGAACCTTGTTTCCTCAACCTTATGTAAGCCTCCTTCTTCCTCTTTACTAGACATTCAACCTCCCTCGTCAACCAAGGCTCCCTCACACGACCATTTCTTTCCTGCCTGATCGGTACGTACATATCAAGGACACGTCGTATCTGCTCCTTGAAAAAGTCCCACATTTCCACCACATCCTTCCCTGACAGCCTATGCTCCCAACGTATGTTCCTCAAATCCTGTCTTAGAGCATCGTAATTTCCCTTCCCCCAATTGTAAAAACTTCCTTGTTGTGCGCACCTATCTCTCTCCATAACCAAGGTGAAAGTCACAGAATTGTGGTCGCCATCACCAAAATGTTCACCCACTAACAAGCCCACCACTTGTCCCGGTTCGTTACCGAGTACCAAATCCAATATGGCCTCCCCTCTGGTTGGACAATCTACATACTGCGTTAGAAAAGCTTCCTGGACACACTGCACAAACACCGCCCCATCCAATCTACTTGATCTAAAGAGCTTCCAATCAATATTTGGGAAGTTGAAGTCGCCCATGACTATGACCCTGTGGCTTCTGCACCTTTCCAAAATCTGTTTCCCAATCTGTTTCTCCACATCTCTGCTGCTATTGGGGGGCCTATAATAAACACCCAACAAGGTGACTGCACCTTTCCTATTTCTGACTTCAGCCCATACTACCTCCAGAGGCAGATCCCCCTCAAACTTCCTTTCTGCAGCCGTTATACCATTTCTAATTAGCAATGCCACCCCCCCTCCTTTTTTACCACCCTCCCTAATCTTACAGAAACATCTGTAACCAGGAACCTCCAACAGCCATTCCTGTCCCTCATCTATCCATGTTTCCGTGATGGCCACAACATCGTAGTCCCAGGTACCGATCCACGCCTTAAGTTCACCCACCTTATTTCTGATACTCCTTGCATTGAAGTATACGCACTTGAGCCCATCTCTGTGTCTGCAAGTAGTCCCTGTCAGTGCTACCTTCTCCACAGCCTCCCTACAGTCTTGGACATCCTGACACACAGCTAGCTTACTTGCTGGACTACAAGTCCGGATCCCATTCCCCTGCCAAATTAGTTTAAACCCCCCCGAAGAGTACTAGCAAACCTGCCCCCCAGGATATTGGTGCCCTTCTGGTTCAGGTGCAACCCGTCCTGTTTATACAGGTCCCACCTTCCCCAGAATGCAGTCCAATTGTCCAAATATCTGAAGCCCTCCCTCCTACACCATCCTTGCAGCCAAGTGTTCAACTGCACTCTCTCCCTATTCTTTTCCTCTCTGTCACGTGGCACCGGCAACAACCCAGAGATGACGACTCTGTAACGTTATCTGTAAGCTTCTGGCACAACCTAACATGCACTTCTGATGGCTTTCTTCACCTTCTCTTACTGGCCAGATACCTCCTCCAATAGGGATGCAAATACCTCACACCTTACACCTATCAGCTTTGTTTGAATTAACAAAATCCACATGGTCACTGGCCACCGCATTCGTGTAGCCACTTTCTCAAATGAAATTGAAAAGACTTCTACATCCTTCTCATCAAATGTAGACAATGCCTGTACATATTTAAACAGATCCCCATCAGGCCTTGGCCTACCATAGAGTTGCTCATCCTCACTATCATCCTCATCCAGCCTACCATCTCCCTTCATCTCCACCCTGCTTAGTCGACTTTACTCTCAAATTGCTAACTTCTGAAGTTGAAAATCTCTGGTTTTTGCTTTTCTTTTTCCTTTTTCTGTCTTTCATCTTCCTCTCCTTTTCTTTTAATTCTACTTTTAATCATATTTCAAACTGTCTCAATTCCTTTTTGTGTTCAAGTTGTGTTATCTGCAAATGAATTGCAGCCATTTGCCAAGATTCTGATGGTGTTTCCAACAAAATTTAAATGCAAAGCTACAGCTGTAATTATCTCTCCTTTTCTCACAGACAAACACACCCCCAACTCCAGCTTGTCTGCTAATTCTAAAAGCTTTGCCTTGCTCACCTTTGGTAAAATCTCCAACTTCACTTCTTCCACACCCAGATAAGTCTTAGAGACAGAAATAGCCATTGCTACACAAAGCACTGTACAAACCAACCGAATTCAACATCCAGACCAAAAGACACAAAACAAACAAAAGACGCTGCCTTTGAGCCCAAAATTCTCCCTGTGCACATTCTCCCCGTCCCCGCGTTAGTTTTCTCCAGGTGTGCCATTTTCTTCCCACAGCCTAAAGAAATGCAGGTTAAGTGAAATGGCCATGTTAAATTGCCCGTACTGTTCAACGATGTGTAGGTTAGTTGCACTAGTGAGGGGTAAATATAGAGTAATGGGGAGGGAAATGCATCTAGGTAATTTACGTTTTGGAGGGTTGGTATTGAGTTGATGGGCCAAATGACCTGCTTCCACACTGTAGGGATTCTAATCCTGAAGCCAATTTGGGATGATCGATTTTGAACAGGACAAATGTCCCCAGTTTGCTGTGGAACAGAGAAGACTGAGCTAAAATACTTTAAGATGGTAACCTGGACTCCCACCTTGTCGAAGGTTAGATTCTCAACAGTATGGAAACAGGCCGTATAGCCTAACAAGTCGACACTGTCCCACGGAAGACCAAACCACCCAACCCCACTCCCCTACACCATATTTGTCCCTGACTAATGCATCTAACACTTTGGGCAATTTCTCGTAGCCAATTCACCTGACCTGCACATCTTTGGATTGTGGGAGAAAGCCAGAGCACCCAGAGGAAACCCATGCAGACACAGCTAGAATGTGCAAACTCCACACAGTCATATGTGAGAATTGAATCCGCGTCCCTGGTGCTGTGAGTCCGCAGTGCTAACCACTGAGACACTGTGCCGTCCCACTAGCTTACAGTAAATGCAGTTGTCAAATGGGTATTCCAGATGTGATCCGGCTGGTCAAACCACGTAACTTTAAGCAAAACACAATTTATTTAAACTCTCCATTAAAAATACATACAAAACTTAGAGGCGTTTATAATAACTTTACTGGGAATCTTAACAGAATAATAGATACAGTACCATTCACTAATTAAGTGTTCCAATGTACTAACATCCCTTAAAATCATCCCTTGGCAAAAAGGCACATCCAAGGTCAATCAGTCTTGCACGCAGTTCTCCAATCCAGGAGGACACACCAAAGACAGGTTTTAGAGAGAATAGCAGTGAGTGATCATTCACTGAAGCATCCAACCTATCACCGACTGCAAGCACCTGGTGACTGTTATAGCTCTGAAAAACTGGAAAGCCTGGTCTGTGAGAGCTGGCCTTTGTTATCATTATTAATGTAAAGAAACCCTACAAGCCTCCTAAGTTAATAACTTCAGCTTTTTGCAGTAGACAGTATGGCATTTAAGATCTCTTTTCAAAGAAAATGAGACAATAACCTTTTTTAAAAAAGTGACAGCATTGTCAGAGATGTTCGATACCTGGCCCTTTACAATAATGCTCAAGGGGATTCTTCGTGTTTCTAGCCACACAATCAACTCGGAGGGACAAACACAGACGTCAGATGTTCAGTGGACAGGCACAGACCACCTTTCAAAGACGTGAGTCAATGCAGCTGAAACCTATCCAACATGGAGCACCACATGGTACACACTGGGAATTGAACAACATCCCGATACACACACCAACCCCGGAACATGGAATACCATATGGGACACACCGAGAAGAGAACAGCAGCCAGACACGCACACCCATCTCCAACATGGAACACATCGGGAAGTGATCAACAGCCCGACAGACACCCCGACTCCTGAACATGGAACACCACATGGGACATATCGGGAAGTGAACAACAGCCCGACTCACATCCCTGTCCATGGAGCACCACATGGGACACACCGGGAAATGAGCAACAGCCCGACATGCATCCTCTGTCCATTGAACACCACATGGGACACACCCGGAAGTGAAAAACAACCCGACGCTCAAACCCCTGTCCATGGAGCATCACATAGAACACATCGGGAAGTGAAAAACAGCCAGACTTGTATATGGACCACCACATGGGACACACCGAGAAGTGAACAAAAGCACAAGACACACAATTTCACTGTTTTGGAACTTCACAACGTCAGTACTCTATACACAAGGGAGCCAAACACCAAGGTCAGGGAACGATACAGTGGGACAGAATGATCCACATTAAAGACAGAAACAGACAGTTAATTAACTGAAAGCATGTTGTGGAAATAAGGAGAAAAAAGACTGGGTAATGTGACTAACTGGACGATTGACTCTTAGAGAGCAAAATTACAAGAATGAGAATATTGAAAAAAGGTATTTTCAGATCAGCTGAAATGGTTTGTTTAATCAAATTCTAAAATGGCTTCACAGAACACATCAAGCAACATAAACTGGGAGAAGATGACCGACTAACACGGAGAGCTGTGCAGACCATGCTAGTGCTCAGTAAACTGGATTATCTGCCCTGCGTGGGGAGTATTGGAGACTTTTACTATCATGTGAGAATGATACACATATCAAATTCACTGAGCTGGGAAAGATTTCTATCTCCATTAGGCCAGTATAAGATGTGAGTGTGAGCGTTTGTATGCGTATGGTGGGGGGGGGGGGGGGGGGGGCGTGCATTTGGGGTGGTTGAATGTGAAAATCGTTCCATGAGAGAAAATACACTGAAAGGAAACCAGGTTAAATATGAACAACTGTCAGGGATTTGGATAATCCACAGAAAGAAACTGAGGGATGTTTCATGGACAGATGAGTTTAAGTGTTTGAGAATATTAAAAGAAAGATATTTCCAGACATTATAGCGGTATGGATCAGCGTGTTCAGGAACTTCAGTTGGGTGGGATTTTTGTCTGAGTCCGAATCAGATTTGTTTCTGCAGGTTTCAACCCGAAAGAGTCAGCAGCAGATTGTTGTCATCATGAAGTCTGTATTTCACGGCTCAAGGTTCAAACAACAGATGGGTTAAGTCAGTGAAGTACATTCTGGAACAGTGAGTAGTTAAAATTAATAATGGTCAGGGCATGGTGTCAGGAATCATCTCATGGCCAAAGAGATCACCAAAGGTTTGATTCGTCTGTGTCAAACACCACCTGCAAGTTCCCCTCCAAGCCACTCACCACCCTGACTTGGTGTTCCTTCACAGTCGTTGGGTCAGAATCCTGGAATTTCCTCCCTAACGGCATTATGGGTCAACCCACAGCAAGTGGATTGCAGCAATTCAAGAAGGCAGCTCACCACCACCTGCTCAAGGGCAAATAGGAATGAGCTGTCAATGTTGGCCAGCCAGGGATTCCAAAGTCCAGAATTGCATTAAAAAAAGATATTGGCCAGGTATGGGATGGAGTCCCTGGAGGGAAATGGAGTTTGTAAACATAATAGTGGGCAATGACCTCCACACTCCCAATATTTAAATAACAAGGACAGTGAGACAATGGTTCACATCTGAAACTGAGTAGGTCAACACAGAGACCCATGAGTAACACTGCCAGGAGCAAGGAGGGAGACAGTAATTGAACAAGTTCCCTGATGCAGTTAGTAGTGGTCTGTGGAGTCAGTATCTGGATTCAGAGTCTCAACATGAACAATAATAGTCACAAGAAGTGAAGACTATATGAAAGAACAGTAACGCAGTCATAACTGGTTTCTAGAAAAAAAAAACTTAGCCGGACGGTTTGACTTACCAGGGACACCAACGATAGACAGGAAAGGATAATAAAAATATTGAATAATGTGAAGTGCAAAATAGATCCGCCATGATAATGACAGCCAATCATAATATCGCGAAAGGAATGAAATATCATTGGATAAATCCCTGTTCATTGTTGGAACATTCCAGACTAATGTTCTCAGTATATGATCGCTCGTCCCCATCTCCATCTGGAGCTCCTTATCCCTGTTAGTGCTGTCGATGATGCTCCCGTTCATACTATGGGATAACACATTGAACGATTTCCATTTATCATTAAAAGATGGAAACTCTCCACTGGGATAATTAAAGTCTATGGAGACTAACATTAATCACAGTCACGGAACAAACGGGCTCAGTTAACCCCTTCCTTACATAACAGTTCATATCATCATAAAAGAGAATATTTACTCAGTCTCGATGGAATGGATGAGGGTTACTGACGGACGGACTATAGATTTTTTTTTTTCCTTGTACGTGGTAGTATTGCCAGAGCACTGCGGGGCTGTATATGTCCCACTCGGGTATCGGACGGAGGTGAGGGGGATGTGAGGGTGCAGCTTTTCTAAATTTTGTGGTGGTAGGGGAAGGTGCCAAGAGTGGCGGGTGGGTTGTTGGGTGGAGTGGACCTGACAAAGGAGTCACGCCGGGAATGATTTTTATGGAACGCAGATCGGGGTGGGGAGGGAAATATATCCCTGGTGGTGGGGGCCTGTTTGTAGGTGGCGCAAATGGGGGAGGATAATGCATTGTATCTGGAAATTTGGCGGGATGGAAGGTGAGACACAGGATGTTCTTGACCTGTTGAGTTTGGAGGGGTGATTGTTGAAGGCAGAGGTATAGGAAGTGGATAAGATGCAATGGATGGCACCATCGACCATGTGGGAAGGGAAATTACTGTCTTTGAAGAAGGAGGCCATCTGGGATTTACACTGGGTTCAGAGTGTGGTCCTGGAAAAACAGAACGTGTCAGGCAGCATCCGAGGAGCAGGACAATTCGACGTTTTGGGCAAAAGTCCTTAATCAGGAATAGAGCTTTTGCCCGAATCATTGATTCTCTTACTCCTCGGACGCTGCCTGACTTGATGTGCTTTACAAGCACCGCACTCTGACTGTAATCTCCTGTATCTGCAATATTCATTTTTCCCTACATGCTATGTTCAGCCAGTTCTGTAGTACCGCCTTTAATTTTGTTCTCACTGCTGTAGGAAATATGTTGTTAAACTAGAAAGCATGCCAAAAAGATTTACAAGTATATTGACAGTGTTGGGTGGGGCGGTGGTGGCGAGTGATATTGAGCTACATGAGAGTAGTAAATGAGAAAATGGGCTGGGGCTATATATCCCTGGAGCGTTGTTTCTGAGGATTGACCTTACTGAGGTTTATCGTGGTTAATCCTGATGCTCCAGGGTGAGCTATGCCAAAGGCGAGGGAAATAGTCAGCACAATTATTCACATTAGAACTGGACAATTATTCATCAACAACATGTTGCCGAACGATAGAGGTAGACTGAAGAATGGGACTGGCCGTAGGAGTCAGAATTTGGATGGTCCAATCACATGAATGAGAATAAAACTAAAGGCATTGCCATATCAACTGAAAGGATTAGTGATATCACATTCTCAATCCACCTCACAGAACCCGACCGGACACCATACACCCAGAGGAGATATCTGTTCAGCATGGAACACTGCGCCGTCCAGACTAGTGCACTGCTGAACACTACCCTGCAATCAGTCCAGAGCGGAACAATGGGCACACTGTCGCAGTGCATTGATCTATAAACCCAGGTGAGATATGTGTTCAGCAGGAAGCACTGTGCAGACCGGGTTGGTGTATTGTGCAATGCAACCACAATTTACCCAGAGTATGCAGACCACAGCAGTGCATTGATTTATAAACCAAGATGAGATATGCGACCAGAGTGTGGAACTGTGTCCATCATCTCAGTGCATTGCTCAGCAACACTGTGTTAGATCACTGCCCAGTGTGGGGAAACTTGCAGCCCATGCTGGAAGTAACAGGATGTACAGCTCCAAACCATTTACAGCTGCATATCTCCATTGTATCTTGACACAGGGATGCTGTGGGTGTGAACAACACCGCCAGAGAGAAATGGCGGAGAATCAGTTCAAGAGTCAACAAATGGGAGGGGTTTGGGTAATAGACAGAGAGAGCGAGATTGAGAGACAATGTCATGGAAGGATGTGTTCCCAGGATCCAGAATTCTGAAATGAAGACATTTCAACGGAATCCTGCAACATGAGCCAGTGTTTCCAGGAATGATGGGTGAATCAGATACTGGTGTGAGTTCAGATGATGGAGAGTATTGAGGATGAGCATTTGTTTGGCAGCTTTGTAACTGTGAGTAGGGTCAGCAGAATCTTCGATACATTGGGCTGCATCTAACAATAATTTATCACAGTGACATTTTCACTGAGTATGACAGAAGGATTGTCTGTATGAGACTGAGCTAGTTTCCTGGTGATATCTCAACGAACTCACCTCATTAACTACCTATCCCACCCCATGGCATCCCTCTCATTCAATGCCAGCTCGATTTTCCTTCATGGTTGGAGGTACTCACGAACGTCCGCATGACTTTAGATATTCCGTGATCCCTGGCACTGGTGCCATCTTCAAAAGGCCAAAGGGCACACGGTTCAGCTTTCTCCGGTTGGAGCTGCCCTGCACAGTTTACCATTAATGGAAAATTGCACAACGGTTAGTCAACAGAGTCACGGAAATCTTGGTGGATGAGCTAGTACAGAGGAGGACCATTCTCTTCCTAGAGTGGGCCACACAACCAGACCCATCGAGCTTGGTCTGAACTCACCACCCAATTCAGTAGAGTTTCTGCGGTCTGAAGAAATGTCCAGCAATACAGGACAAGCACCAATAACCTTCCCCGTTCTGTCAGGACAAGGGTCACCATATTCTCTCTGCTTCCTCATACTCACTGCATATCTGTTATAGCACCGACCCCTGAACAGGGCTCATGCTTCAACACTCTCACTACTACCAGCAGTCTCCCTTTCTCTCTCTCTCCCTCCACTTAACCCCCCACACCAATAACACTGCATAGATAAAACAGTGTGGACTGACTCCCTCGGGACACCTCACCATGTCCCTCACCTACACTAGCACTAACAGCAAGACCACCCACTCCCACCCCTCTCCCACCCTTTCTCCCATTCCAGGAGAAACAGCCTGAAATAGGACAGAAAGGGCCAAGTCGAGAGTGACATTCCGTCACCCCCACCAATATGTGGGGAGGACTCTGATACAAACCAGAGAGACCAGGACGCCTCGTGTGAAGATTCCGAAACATCCACGTCCCGCCAACCGAGTAAAGAGCAAAGCTCAGTGAAGATCAATTCTCACTTTAAACCCACTGGCAGTTCTGTTCACCCTGACACAACATAAAATCCGTGGCCCTGATGCCATCTCCCTTTTAGGTTGAGCTGGTACAAATGAATCCCCCCGGTCTCGGTGGGCAGAAGGGTGGGCTCACAACACATCGTCACCACCACCTCCCAGGGAGGGAGCATGGAGGCTCCCTGCTCCACTTCCTCCTGTAAACAGCTCAGATACTGAAACTAATCTCTGATATTTTCTGCTCTCCCCACTTGTCCTGACATCTTCAATAATTTGTGCTCATATACACGCAGTGCCCTCTGCTGCAACACCCCTTTATACTTGTACAGAATGTATTATATTGATTTCAGAGTTATTCCTACCAAGGTGCATCACCTCACACTGCACCTCACATTGATTCTGATCTCCCACAAACCTGCAACCTACAGCAATGTGTCACTCTCCTGCTGGAGTTCCACGCTGATCTCCACGAACTTTATAATTCATCCAGGTTTGGTATCTGCAAACATTGAAATTGTCCTACAGGCACACTCCACACAGAAATACTGACTCACTCACTATTGTGAACAAGTGCCAGACTAACACAGTCCCTTAAGCCAGACCTAAATACTGGCGAACAACAGAAAGAATAATTGAAATATTGACAAGGCTACCATGGAGCAAGAGAACTGCTGGCAGGCACTCCATGTCTCTGTGTGTTTCTGTGTATTAGTGAGTGGCTCTATGACTCTGTATTAATGTGTGTCTATCTGTGTGCATCAGTGTGAGGTGAGTCTGCAGTCTCTATGGTGCTTACAGTGATGTAGTATCCCCCAGATACGAGATCTGATGAAGGGTCCATTCACTTTTGTCCACAGATGCTGTCAGACCGGCTGAGCTTTCTGTTGCTGTCAGTCTCTGCTGGCCTCCCCATACAATTGTACATGTGGGAGTGGAGGGTGATAATCATCAGGGATTCAGTTTGGGAGGGACAGAGGGAGGGGTGCAGCTCAAAGCGCCATCCAAACACAGACAGATACACACACACAAACACACATACACAGATACACAGACACACACCGACACATAGACACACACACACACGCACACAAACAGACGCATACACAAACACACACATACACACAGACAGAGGCACACCCACTCACAGAAACAGGCACAAACAGACGCACAGCAATACACACAACACACACACAGATGCAGTCAAAAACAGATACATGCATCGATAGACACACACTCACAGAAACAAACACACATGCAGGCACACATACAACTGCACACAGACACACACACATACTCAGAGACACCCCACACCCACACAGACACAACCACACAAACACACACACACACACACACACACACACCCGGATGCAGAGTGACACAGAGCACAAACAGATACACAGAGATGTACATACGCAGACTGACATACACGCGCAGACTCGTGTCCCTCAGCCCTACATTCTGATGTTCCATTCATCCCTTCGGACCTGCTACACAGGGGCAGATCGAGGCCACTCCAATGGTTAGGTGTAGTTTCAGAAATGTACTTGGAAAATCCAGGCTGGGTCAGGAAGTGAATCCCCTATCCATCTTTCCATGTTTCCAATCTCTACAACATCTGCTTGAGATGTGGGTCAGACCCAGGTACACTGGGAATGCAGTTCCCATACCCCACCCAGGGTTAACTCAAAAAATCTTCTGCTCTCCTTGAATGCAACGTTGTACAACACAACCTCCATGAAAATAACCAGTTACTTTCCAAACGAATAACATGACAACATAAGAAATGGGAGCAGGAGTAGGATATTCGGCCCCTCAAGCCTGCACTGTCTTTCAATAAGGGCATTGCCGATCAATCAAGCGCTCAACACCACTTTCCTGCTAACCCCTTGCTTCCCTCAACTTGCTGATATGTGAAAAGCCATTCACCCCGTCGGTGTACCTTGGATGCTGCCTGAACGGTTGTTCTTTTTCAGCATTACACTCTTTCAACACAGACACACATACACACACACATACGCACAGCCACCCCACACCCAGATACACACACATGCCCAGATGCAGAGAGACATGCAGGTGCACAAACAGACACACAGAGATGTACACATGCCGACCGACACACACATACAGGCACACATACGCAAAACACACACAGCCACAGATGCCACCAGGTTCGTCATTTCCCCTCCCCCCACCTTATTCCAGATCCAACCCTACAACTCGGCCCTTCCTTCTTGAACTGCACAACCTGTTCGTCTTCCTTCCCACCTATCCACTCCACCTTCCACTCTAAACTATCACCTTCAGCCCACCTTCATTCAACAATCGCCTTCCCAGCTACTTTCCCTCCAGGCCACTGCCTTCCATTTATCCTTCGGAACCCTTGGCCCACAAGCCTCATTCCTAATGAAGGGCTTATGCTCGATATTTCGACTCTCCTGCTCCTTGGATGCTGCTTGAACAGTTGCGCTTCTTCAGCACCACACTCTTTCAAGAGAGACACACGCACACACACAGACACAGAAACAAATACACAGACAGCCTCAGACACACACAGACACACGTAACGACACACACATAAACACACTGACAGCCACACTTCCCACCCATGAAGACAACGACACTCTCCCTCCACACACAGACACTCACCCTCCCCACACACGCAAACCTAGGCTCACACACAGGCACACACAGGTGCACACAGACACACAAACACACACACACACAAACACACACACGGACAGACATACTCAAACAGTCACATGCACACCCACAATCCCCACACGTGCACACATCTGCGAAAACAGGCACACACAAACAGATATATATACTCAAATAGACACACCCTAACACAGGGGCAGACACATGCATAACGCACACGAACACACAGACACAAACACACATAGACACATTCACACACATAGGCACAAAGATACACAAACAGACAGACATACACACAGGCATGCAGACAGAAGCTCACACTCATTGACGTACATCACACAGGAAACACACCCATACAAACCAACACACAGGCAAGCACACACACAAACTCACACACACAAACAGATACCCACAACCACCCATAAACAGACACCCACATTCCCCACACACATGCACACACACAGAGATGTACACTGACACACAGGCACGCACACACACAGAACAAGGGCACACACTAACACACACAGATACACAAAGACATGCATACACACGCAGACGCACATACATACACATAGCTGCCCACACAGGCATACAAACACAAACACACACACAGAGATGCACATACACACATTGACGCACACAAACACATACACACATGCACACACGCACGCACACACACATCTAGTAAAATGCAATGTTTAGTGATTTACCCTTACAAATAAGCTTAGATGTAAGAAAGGATTGAAAAGTCCTAAAACGCTCCAACAGAGCATGGCATTGTATCATTTTCAGCAGAAGAAGGAGAGGCAGAGGGAGAGGGAGGGGAGGAAGGGAGGCTTTGAACACCATTCAATGATTCACCCCAAAACAAAACAGTTCCCATTCCACACAGATGCAGAAATAGAGATGCAAACATACATACAAACACTAATGCAGAACACACAAAGAGATAGATACACATATAGAGTCACACAAATCGACAAGCGTGGACAGAAATATACAGATGCATACAAACACACATGCAAGCATAGAGTTATACAGGGGGTTTGAAAACAGACATATCAGCCCATACACTCAATTCTAACGATAATCTCAAACTAAACTCGTCCACATTCCAGCGCTTGAAACATATTTTTCCAAACCTTCACTTATTCTTGTACTTAATAAAATGTCTTTTAAACGTTGTAACTTTCCCAACATCTATCACTTCTGAGGACGTTCATGCCGTACACGAACCAAATGATGTGTAATCACAATGCACTTCATAAGTCCTGATCAGGTATACACAAGAACTCTGTGGGAAGCTCGATTGCTGGAAATCTTGATGAGATGTTCTTATCATCAATAGCCATAGCTGAGGTGCTGGAATACATGAGGCTGACTAAACGTGGTGCGATTATTAAACAAACTGGCAAGGAAAAGCCAGGGAACAATAGACAAGTGAGCCTGACATCGGTGGTGGGCAAGTTGTTGGAGAGAATCCTAACGACAGGATTTACATGTATTTGGAAAGCCAAGGACTGATAAAGGAAAATCAACATGGCTTTCTGCATGGGCGGTCATGTCTCACGAACTGGATTACTTTTTATTTTAAGAAGTAGCAAAAGGCATTGATGAGGACAGAGCAGTGGACATGATCTATATTGGCTTCAGTAAAGCATTCATCAAGGTCCCGCATGAAAGACTTGTGAGCAAGGTGAGATCTCATGGAATACAAAGAGAACGAGCCATTTGGATACAGAACTGGCTCTAAGATAAAAGACAGAGGTGAAGGGTTTTTTTTCAGACTGGAGGCCCGTGTCCATTGGTGTGCCACAAAGATTGGTGCTGGTTCCACTGCTGTTCATCATTTACATAATTGATTTGGATGTGAACACAGGAGGTATGGTCAGTAAGTTCATATTTGACTCCAAAATTGAAGGTGCAGAGGACAGAGAAAATGATTACCTCAGATTATAGCGGGATCTTGATCAGATGAACTAATGGGTTGAAGAGTTGCAGATAAATTTAACTTAAATAAATGTGAAGTGATACAATTTGGAAAGGAAATTCAAGGCTTAGCTTATACATTTAATGTAAAGTCTCTGGGGACTGTTGCTAAACAAAGAGATCTTGGAGAACAGGTTCATAATACTTAGAAAGGAGCGTTGCAGGTATATAGGAGATTGAAGAAAGTGTTTGATATGCTTGTCGTTGTTGGATAGTGCATTGGACGTAGGACTTGGAAGGTTATATTGCAGCTGTGCAGGACATTGGTTAGGCCACTCTTGAATACTTCGTACAATTACGGTATTGCTCTTCGAGAAAGGATGTGTGAAACCTGAAAGGATTCAGAAAAGATTTACAAACATCCAGGGTTGGATGTTTTGAGATTTATGGAGGGGCTGAACATGCCAGGGTTATTTTCTCTGGAGCATCAGCGGTTGAGAAGTAATCATAGAAGTTTATATACTCACAAGTGGAATGGATAGTGTCAATAGCCAATGACTTTCCCTCGGGGTTGCACGCTCCAAATCTAGAGGACATAGGTTTAAGGTCAGAGGGGAAGACTCAAAAAGGAACTAAGGGGCAACGTTTTCAATGAGAGGGTGCTGTGTATGTAACGAGCTGCCAGAAGAAGTTGTGCAGTCTGGGACAATTACAACATTTAAATGGCATGTGGACAGGCACATGAATAGGAGGTGTTTAGGGGGATATGGGCCAAATGCTGGAAAATGGAACTACATTAATGTAGAACATCTGTTTGGCAGGGACAAGTTGGGTAGAGCTGGGTAGCTCTATGATAATACGTCTTCTGTATACCTTTCTCCTGTCATCTTAAAATTACCCCATAGTCTTGAAATCCACCACCCAAAGGAAAGGGCACCTTCCATTCAACATTATCTATACCTCTCTTTGTTTTATAAACCTCTATAAGGTTGATAAGGTTTCAACTTTCATAGCTGCAGCAGAAACGTTCCTTGTCCATCGAGCCTGTCCTTATAACGTAAACACTCAATTCCGTGAAACAGGGAGAAAGTGAGGACTGCAGATGCTGAGGATCAGAGCTGAAAATGTGTTGCTGGAAAAGCGTAGCAGATCAGGCAGCATCCAAGGATTAGGAGAATCGATGTTTTGGGCATAAGCCCTTCTTCAGGAATGAGAAAGATGTGCCAAGCAGTCTAAGATAAAAGGTAGGGAGGAGGGACTTAGGGGGGAGCGTTGGGAATGCGATAGGTGGAAGGAGGTTAAGGTGAGTGTGATATGCCGGAGAGGGGGTGGGGATGGAGAGGTCGGGAAGAAGACTGCAGCTCAAGAAGGCAGTGCTGAGTCCGAGGGTTGGGACTGAGATAAGGTTGGGGGGAGGGGAAATGAGGAATCTGGAGAAATCTGCATTCATCCCATGTGATTGGAGGGTTCCTAGGCGGAAGATGAGAGCGAATATTAAGGAGGTCGCAACAGAGCTACTGAAAGAATTACTGACTATTCGTCAAAGCTGGTTAGATTCTGGAAAGGATCCTGCAGACTGGAAAACAGCTATTGTTCCCCTAAACATTTAAAACAGGACGGAGAGGGCAAACAGAAAACTAAATAGCTTGATGTCAGCTGTGAGAAAAACATTGTAACCTTTTATGAGGAATGTGACAACTAGACACTTGGAAAATAATGATATGATTTTCACCACGGCCCCTGTTCCCCAGCATTTCTGGAAGTTCGTTTCTGCACCTTCTTCTGTGGAGGCAGAACCAATGTAATCCTCTCAGCAGGCAGGTGGCTTCTATCAGCTTGTAATATATCGGAGGCCTGCACTCCGGATATGTCACCCACTCTGCATGGGAAGTTCCAGAATCAATCCAATACACTCATGGTGATGGATATGTCACCCACTCTGCCTGAAAAGTTCCAGAATCATTCCAGATCACTTCATGGTGAGTGTCAGCACAATCCTGTCCCTGGTGTGAGTTTGAAGGAGGAGGCACAGCTCAGTGACTACCTCATTTTTGAAAGACGCTGGTTTCACATTTTACACTTGGAAATGGTCCAGCTTAGACAAATGTTCCTGGAAATTCCTGGTAAGAACATGCAGTGCCCTGGTCGTCCCTGTGTACACAGTTTCTCTTCTGTGTATCCACAATTCCATGTGTTTACCATGGACCCAGAACACTCTGTAAATGCAGTGCTCATATCTCGTCCAGACTTGGGTTACCATACACTTGGATATCCCTGAATAGACGCAACAGCTGATAACACAAACATGTGAAAAGCGTCCACAGAACGTCTCTTTTCTCTGTAATTACTGGAGCAAGTCAAATCCTCACACACGGTGCAGCCAACCAGTGTTGAAAATGTTTCTGTTCTTAGCAGAAAAAACAGTTACATCTCTGCACGGCCCTACAGTTACACTTAATTTCTTAAAAAAAAAAAATCAGTTGACAATGTGCCATTCCGTTTCTTTGTCTCTCAGCAACTATAAGGGCGGCACCAGTTTTGCCGATGGAGTTGATCATTACACTCAGAGAAGAAAGACAGAGGGATTATAACTCAATGTAAACCGGGGCACCTCTAAATTCACATGATATTCAGGAATATGGGAAAAAGGGGAAATTTTAGAGTAAGCTCCCATTTTATTTTTCTTCTGGTTCATCATCAGCAGTTCCTATGTTTGCTTTTCATTTCTCTCTCTCTCTCTCTCTCTCTCTCGCTGGGCATTTTTACATCCACTCAACTAACCTTTCCCTCACACATCCGAACATCTCTGATATAAATAACATTACTTCCCGGATTTTTCAGTTGTGATGTCGGGTCACTAGATTCGAAACTTTATCTGTTTTTCTCCTGACAGAGGCTGCCATACTTGCTGAGATTCACCAATATTTTCAGAGGCTGTGCAATTTTATTTCAGATCTCCATCATCCACAGTTCCATGGTTTATTTCCCCTTTAATTCTGTTGTTTCACGAGATGTCAGCATCACCGGCAAGGGCAGCATTTGTCATCCATCAGTAAATGCCATTGACTGCGAGACCATTTGTCAAGACAATATGGAGCCAATCTTTTTTTTGTGACAGTTGATTTCTTTACCAAAGGCTATCATTGAAATAATAAAAGAAATCCTGATGGTTTTTGGTTGCTGTTTGTAAAATGAGGTTTCTTTCCAATTGTTGCCACTTAAATTTAAGTTCTATCATTGATTCTGGTAGAATTTGAAACAATGCCTTTAGTGTCATGACACAGCAAGTGAAATTATTATTCTGATATGAGGTTCCTATTATGAAATAACTGGAGAGACAAGTACAAGCTTGTAGTCAAAATATTTGTAACTGGAAGAGTGGCCAGAAAAGAACTGGAGCCGTAAAATCTGAAGTTAACAAGGGGGCAGATGATGGCTTATTTTGGAACAGCAGTGAGGCAGAGATGGAGACTGGGGATATTATAATGGTGGGTGTAGGCAGGGTTGATAACAGAGAATATAGAGACATAGAACAGTTCAGTGCAAAAGGAAAACTCATGTCTGAACAGTCTTGTTCCTTCTTAGATGTTTATGAGTGAGGATTCGGAAATTGATAGAAATGATGTGGAATTTGTGACTGAAACTGAACGTAACAGGTTATGTATTTGTTAAATATAAATAACAGAAATAGCAATAACCCTCACCATCGCTAATAGAATTGACAGAAATAGGCTTACCAGGTACAACAGTAATAGCAAGTATAGGATAGTAAAGTGCCTGAATAATCATTAGGACGGGTCGTATCCGCAACTCTAACCATGCCCAATCCCTAGAAAGCACGTATAGACCCAAGGACAAACTACTGTCCATTGTTGGAACATTCCATTCTAATGCTCTCAGATTCTGATGCATTGTTGGAACATTCCAGTCTAATGCTCTCAGATTCTGATCCATTGTTGGAACATTCCAGTCTAATGCTATCAGATTCTGATCCATTGTTAGAACATTTCAGTCTAATGCTCTCAGATTCTGATCCATTGTTGGAACATTCCAGTCTAATGCTATCAGATTCTGATCCATTGTTAGAACATTTCAGTCTAATGCTCTCAGAGTCTGATCCATTGTTGGAACATTCCAGTCTAATGCTCTCAGATTTTGATCCATTGTTGGAATATTCCAGTCTAATGTTCTCAGATTCTGATCCATTGTTGGAACATTCCAGCCTAATGCTCTCAGATTCTGATCCCTTGTTGGAACATTCCAGCCTCATGTTCTCAGATTCTGATCCATTGTTGGAACATTCCAGTCTGCTGTTCTAAGATTCTCTTCCTCTCCCTCTCCCTGAAGCTGCTGACCCCAATTATCTTGAGGCTGACGCTGCTGCTGATAATATGGAATAACAGGTTGAAGGAAACCCCTTACTGATGGAAGAGGGAAACCCTTCAACGACACAGTAAGTATCCATGGAGACTGACAGCAATCACAGTCAATGTACAAACAGCTCCAGTTAACCCTTTCACTACAATCCTTATAAGTCACAATAATACTTGGTCTGTTTGGGATGTTGTCATCGCTGAATATTGGGCAAATAACATCATCTCCAATCGTAAAGTTAGTGGTGAGGAGAGAGATGATGCTTTCTATTCACTAGCTCGATGATCCTAAGATGTTTTGGCAGGGTCGGAATTGCTGGGCTCCCATGGCTGGCTGTGTCTGATAACCAAGCCTGCTGCATCCTATTGTTTTATTTCTTTATGTTCACCTTTGACATGTATCTTTCCATCATTTAACGGCTTAGATGGAATGAGGCATTTCTGAGAGGCTCCTACCGTGCCATAAACAGTGTAGATACAGTCCATGCCTCATGGTCCTTGCAGATGCGGCCTGGTCCTGTGGAGTGACGGTCAAGCTGTCACAGAACCATGATTCTTCTTTTTACCTTGCCCCAGGTATTGCTGGGGTCTCTAGCAGGATTTTAAGACTGGAAATCTCTCCCAGCTGCTACACCGTCTCTGAGATTTCTCTCAGAATTGTCTTTTTGATGTTCTTTCCTCCTGTATTGGAGAACTGCAGGTGAGACAATCTGTTTCCTGACTTTTTTGATGGACAAGTGTGTCTTTATAGGATGTTACCATATTGGGACAGTTATTTTTTAGTAGTTAAACAATCTATTATTCTGCTTTTTTGTGTTTTGTCGGCAATGGTTGAATGAATTGTGTTTTGCTTAATGTCTAATATTTTGACCAAGCGAATTGCATCTGAAACACAGCACCTCATATTTATCTTTAAAATTAAAAAAAAGTTCCGGTCAAGACTACTTTCGTCATATATTTTGAGATGTGTCTGCTCATAACAGTTCCATAACAAAAAGGACAGATATTCACGTTCTAATTGGCTAATTACTTAGCGAACAACATGTTGCAGAAACACGAGATTTCACAGCGGAATACGCCATGCTGGAGGAGTGATCGCTCTATCAGGAATTATATCGCAGAGTTAATCCACCTCACAGATCCAGCCCAGACCGTATAAGCCCAGACGAGATATCTGCTCAACATGGAGCACTGTACAGACCAGGTTCAGTACAACATAGTAATCAGTCTATGATGGAATATAGCACAGGTCTCTCTAGTCCACTAGCTATCTATCCAACACGTGGAGCAGTACAGTACACACCGATGCATTGATTCAGAAACATTGACAAAACGATTTTCCCAGCATGGGGTGATATGCAGCCCACACCAGTGTCTTAATCAATAGACGTGGACAAGGCATCTGTACAGTATGGGGATCTGTGCAGTGAATGGATCTGTAAACCGAGAACAGTTACTGTCTAAGCAGCTGTTTTCACCACTCCAGTACATTCCTTAGTAACACTGTGTTAGATCACTGCCCATAGTGAAGAAACATGCAGCACATGCTGGAAGTGACAGGATGTGCAGCTCCCATCCATTTCCAGCCCATATGTTCATTGTGCCATGACAAGGGGGTGCTGTGGGTGTGAACGCCACTGCCAGAGAGAGATAGCGGGGGAGTCGGTTTAAATATCAACAAACAAAATATTTTTGGGGAATAAAGGGAAAGGGTGAAGACAATTTCATGGAAGATCGAAGGTTTCTGAATGCTGAAATGAAGATATTTTGACAGCATCCTGCAAGTTGAGCCAGTATTCCCAGGAATGATGGGTGAATGGGTTATTGGAGTGAGTTCGAATGATGGAAAGTTTTGGGTGAGCATTTCTTCTTCAGCTTTGTAACTGGGAGTGGAGTCAGCAGATTCTTCAACTCATTGGGCAGAAACTAACATTCATTTATCTCAGTGTCATTTTCATTGAGTGTGACTGAGGGATCGTCTACATGAAGCCGGGTCAGTTTCCTGGTGTTACCTTATCGAACTCACCTCATTAACTACCCACCGCACCCCATTAGTGTCCCTCTCATTCAATACCAGCCTCATTCTCTCACCCTTCATGGCTGGAGGTAAACACCATCACTTGGATGCCCCGTGGATATTCTGTGATCTTTGGCACTGGTACCACCCTTAAAAGACCAAATGGCATACGGTTGAGCTTTGTCAGTTTGGTGCTGCCCTGCACAGTGGTTTGAGCTCACCACCCAGCTCAATGCAGGATCTGCGGTCTGAAGAAATGTCCAATAATACAGGACAGGCATCAATAACCTTCTCCATACTGCCAGGATAAGGGTCACCGTCTTCTCTCTGCTCCCGCACACTCATTGAAATCTGTAATAGTATCTACCCTGGACAAGGCGCATGCTCAACCACTCTCACTGCTGCATGCTCACCTTCTCTCTCTCTTTCTCTCTCTCTCCACTTTAACCCCACACTATAAACACTGTTTATCTGTTATAGCACCTACCCGAACAAGGGTCGTGCTCCACCACTCTCACTGCTGCACGCAGCACCTTCTCTCTCTCTCTCTCTCTCTCTCTCTCCACTTTACCCGCACACTATAAACACTGTATATCTGTTATAGCACCTACCTGAACAAGGCTCATGCTCCACCACTCTCACTGCTGCACGCAGCACCTTCTCTCTCTCTCTCTCTCTCTCTCTCTCTCTCTCTCCACTTTACCCCCACACTATAAACACTGTATTCTGTTATAGCACCTACCCGAACAAGGCTCATGCTCCACCACTCTCACTGCTGCACGCAGCGCCTTTCCTTTTTCTCTCTTTCTTTCTCGTCTTTCCAGTACCCTCACACGGTGAGAGAATATTCTGTAGAATTTTGATTATGGATGTTCCAGAAAATGTTCCAAGTAATTTCTTTTTTCTGGAAATTGTCAGTGCACCAGTATGTAACATTTAAGAGGAAGGAGTAGAGATGTATGTTTTTCAAATCACATCCAATTAAAATCCATCATAAGGCCAATCAACCCTTCAAATGTGCTCTAGCTTATAATGAGATTGCGGATTATTCAATGGTTTTCTCAGCTCCATGTTGAGGAACTTTCAGTTATTCAACCCCCTGGGTTCCTGTCACTGACCAGACGACATTCAGGCACTTTTCCCCCGGTTTTCTTCCAGCGCTTGTTCGGGGGCATTTCCCATGGGGACGGACACACCAAACAATATATTCCATAAGTTGTATACTTTCATGTAATGATAAGCTCATTTTACACAGACTGACCAAAATCTACACTTCTTTTATGGTTATCAGTAAGCAATAACAATTAGTAATCTGTTTATTTCACTTGTCTCACTTTATATTATTCAGCCAAAGACAGCTTCCAAGCACTTGTCTCGTTATTAAATACAATTTCTAGCCGAGAACGCTTTTATCCTTATCCGTTATCTTGACTGTTATATTAATTGTAACTTTTTACCTTGTTCGGAAAGTTTTTATTATCCTTTGTCTGTGGCTGTTTCTGTCTGTAACAGTTACACAGTCGCCCACTCATTTAGCTGGATGGCTGTTTCGTGATGCAGAGGGAGGACGCCAGCACAGGTTCAATTTCCCACACTGACAGAGGTTACCATGAAGAGACGCTCTCTCAACCTCACCCCATCACCTTAGGTGCGCTGACCCTCAGATGTAATCACCACGAGTGGTCTCTGTCTCATGGAAGAACAGCCCCATGGTCCATTAGAACTCTATTCTATCACTTTTGCATTTATTTTATCTATCTACCTTATCATTTGTTTTGCATTATGTTCCTGGGTGTTTTGGATTAGTGTCATTTTGTACTACTGCCAGCATTTCTCCCACACCGCATATTCCTGCCACATAATCCTTGACTCCATTGTTATCGATGAACCTTCAGTCTGAGCCTCAAAAATATTCAATATCTCTGCCTCCAATACTCTGCGGGAAGAGATTTCCAAAGTCGCATAACACTGAGAAAATAATAAATAACCTCATCTGGTGTGTGAGGTTGTTAATTTGTCTCCTTACCTGAGAAAGGTTACAATTACATTGAAAGCAGTTCAGAGATGCTTCACTTCACTTATTCCTGGGATGAAGGGATAATATTATGGAGGCTTTAACAGATTATTCTTGGAATGAGAGGTGATCTGATTGAAATATGCAAGACCTTGAGGAGCATGGATCAGGAAGATAACCATTGGGTGTTTGTCTAGTCCAAACTTGTCATTGTCATAGAACTTCTATAGTTGGAAGCAGGAAATTCTGTCCATTTAGTTCACACTGGCCCACTGAACGGCAGCCCAGCCAGACCTATCCCCCTACCCTAACCATGTAATCCTGCGTTTTCCATGACGAAACCAGCTAACCTACACATCCCTGAGCACTATGGGCAATTGAGCATGGTCAATTAAGTCTAACCTGCACATCTTTGGACTGTGGGAGGAAACTGGATCACCGGGAGGAAACACACACAGATGCGGGGAGAATTTAAGGTTGCAGTTGAACGCAGCTCCTTGGTGATATGAGGCAGCAGTGCTAACCACAGGTCCATCATGCTGCTCCGTTATTTCTATTAGTTATATGTGGCTGACTAAAGCAATCTGCCTGACTTGTTCCTATCACTGAACCTGTCGCAGTCTGAGACCTTTATTATCGGCCAAATCTCTAACCTGGTTACATTAAAATTTGTTACAAACAATGGAGGAGAGGTACTAGAAAAGGTAACAGTCGCACCCTACAACCACAGTCAGAACCGGAGTGAGGAGAATTTACAAAGTGGGCATTTATTCAAGTGCAAATATTTTTTTCCCAGAAGTTTGTGATGGCTGAATCTTTTTATTATATTGAGGCTGGCTTCATCTGATTTTCCATAGACATGTGTATCAGGGATAATGGAGAGAAAAGTGCAGCTGAGAGCACAATGAGTTGAACCATGACCTACTTTACTGGTGGAGTAGTGTCAAAGGCTCGAATGGCCCACTAGTGTCCCTCAGCCCTGTGTTCTGATGTTCTATTCAGCCCTTCGGACCTGCTACACAGGAGCAGATCGAGGTCACTCCGATGGTTAGGCCTTGTTTCGAAAATGTATTTGTAGAATCCAGGCTAGCTCAACTCCACTTTCCTGCTACCCCCTCGTATCTCTCAACTCGGTTGTATGTCCGAAACCAATCCACCCCCTGTGTAAATACATTCAGTGACCCACCTTCCACAAATCTCTGGGTTCGGGAATTCCAGTAATTCACTACCTTCTGAAAGTTGACATTTCTTTACATCTCAGTTTGAAATTCGATGTCCCTTATTCTGTATAAATGTCCCAGAGTGAGACACTCTGCCCATGTGTGGAACCACATTCTCAACAAATACCTTGTCAAGCTCCCTCTGTACCTTAAAAATGTGTTGTTGGAAAAGCGCAGCAGGTCAGGCAGCATCAAAGGAGAAGGACAATCGATGTTTCAGGCATAAGCCCTTAACGTCGATTCTCCTTCTACTTTGATGCTGCCTGACCTGCTGCGCTTTTCCAGCAACATATTTTTAAGCTCTGATCCCCAGCATCTGCAGTCCTCATTTTCCCCTCTGTACCTTGTCCATTTCAGTAATGTCACGCTCATTCATTTCAAGCACAATGAATAATTGCCTCACCATTTTTGATGTACTCAATAATTCAACCCTTTCATCCCAGAAACCCGCGTAATGTACCAATCTAGTTACTTTCTGCATCAGCATGATGGCTTTATGTTTCATGCGCTGGAACACTCCAATCCCTTTGTACTGCTCCTTTGTTGGGACTCCTCTTCATTAAATAACAGCCTGCCTTTTGGTTGTCAGTGTCATCCTCAAACTCGGATGTGTATTGCACTCAGCACCCTCCCTCAGGCTCTCACTATAGATGAAAATAACTGAAGCCATTGGACTGATATTGGTGCTACTCCAGCACATATGTCTTTATCATAAAGATCAATGAATCCTGACTCTCCAATTTCTATGTGATAACCATCCGTCATCCCATGCTCATACATTATCCATCATACTATGAGTTTCTGTTTGGTGGAAGAACCTTTACTTTGTGATACCCTGTGGAAAATCTTGGGAAAGCCTCATGTCTACCAGTTTCCCTTTATCAAGTCCGCTTGTTACATTCTCATGTGATCTCCAGAAAAAAATTTGCATCATTTTACAAGGCAGAACATAGTTTCCCTTTAACAAAACTATGCTGACTCTGCCGGAAGCTTTTCTAAATGTCCTGCAATTCCTTCCTTAATAACAGACTCTCGCGGGTTCCCAGCAATAATGGTTAGGCTAAGTGGTTCCTGATTTCTGTCTCGCTCCAGCCTTGAAAACAGGTGCCATATTGGAGCTTCACGAGTTTCGCTGGAACACTTTTGTAATCCAGAGAGTGATGGAATATTTCACACAGTGGCACCAGTCACTCTGTAACCGCTTCGTTTAAAACCAACTATGAATTACTGCTGACCTGCCTATCCTTAGTCTTATCTGTTGTTAAAAACCTTGTACCTTTTGTTAGAGACAGTTCGAGAACCCTCCTATTACCATTTTCTTGATGATATTGAAATACTTACAGTGCCTTCCCTGTGAGGATTGATGTCAAATCCTGGTGTAAATTATCGGCCTGTTCCCTGTAGCCACTTCCCCAGTCACACCCTCCGAATGTCCTCAATATACTTTCCTGACTTTCTTTCTACCAAAAGTCACACACTCATCTTCAACTTTTTTATATACACACAGAAAAACTTGTGATGCTTGTTTTTATATTCCTTGCCAATTTATTTACATTTTTAAAATCCTTTTTCCATCTATTTCTTGCTTTTTCCAATAACCTTCTAGATTAATACAGTCATATTGCACACAAACATTTCATCTAAACATGCTGACCAGGTTATTCAAACTAAACTAGTCCCATCTGATTGCATTTGGTCCACATGTCTCTAAACGCTTCCCATTCATATGTTTGTTCAAATGTCTTTTAAATGTTGACACTGTACTTGCATGTAACAGCTCATCTGGCAGCTCATTCCATACACACACAACCACTGCGTGAAAAAGTTGACAATCCATTTAAAGCTATCACACTGACTACTGTATTTACATTCCAAACAGCAGGACTAATATCTGATAGAGAAGGCAACATGATTACAAAGTAAACAGATCAAATCGAAACTCTTCAGTCCTGCCACATCCAGTCAGAAATGGGGTTTAACCATGGAACAACTGACGAGAGAAAAGGACTCCACAAATATTATTTGAAAACAACGTTCACTGGTATTAGGTAATCGCTGAATAGGTCAGCATTTATTGCCCAGAGGACTGTTTAGAGTCAATGACATTGCTGTGTGTCTAGAGTTACATGTGGACCAGAGCAGGCATGGATGGCAGCTTCCTTGCCTAAAGGACATCAGTGAACCAAATCGATTTCTCCCAAAAATCAGCAATTGATTCATGATCATCATTAGACTCTTAATCCCAAACATTTATTGGATTGGAGTTCGATCATGTACTGTAACAGGATTTGAACTCAGGTCACCAGAACATTCCTAGGGTTGTTATACTAACACATCTGCAGCAACACCACTCGGCTATTGCTTTGCCATTCCCCGAAAAAAATGGAACCTTCCTGCACATCAGTGTAAAAGACAAGGATGCAGTTATTCACCATCCTCAGCCAGGAGTATTGCTTGGATGATCCCCACAGAATCGCAGATGCCAGACTTAAAACAATTCGATTCGCTGCACGTAACATGAAGAAACAGCTGAACACAGTAGATACGAAAAAGGGAATGGATCCTGAAACCATTCCTGCAATTGAACTAAAGACTTGTGCTGCACAACAAGCCGTGTCTCTGTGGAAGCTGTTTCATTCCAGCTCCAACTCTGACATCTCCCTGGCAATGTGGAAAATTACACAAAATTGTCCCGTCCCCTAAGAGGAGATTAATTACAATCTGACCAACTACCTCCCCCTCAGTCCCATCACGATAATCAAATTATTAAGAATTCATTTGACAGAGCTCTCGACCACCACAGAAATAATGTGCACAGGCCCCCATGTGGAGACGGTGTTGCTGTGGAAGTGTCACTGGATTACTAATCTAGACCAGAATAATTCTCTGGCAGCTGGTGGAAGTTAGAAACAATTAATAAAATATCGAGATCTAAAATCTGGTGCCAGTAATATTGACCTTGAAGCGCATGTCCATTGTCAACGTAAATTGCCTTCCCCAATGTACATTCAGGAAGTGAATCTCCCGTGCGTTCCTGGTCGACCCAAAAAGTGACTCCAGATATACAGACATGTGGTAAACTCTTCAATTGTCTCTGAAGCGGCCATGCAAGCCCTTTATATCAAACTTCTCCGAGGTCTTAATAGCTAAAAATTAGATAACACCTGGCACCAGCCTCTATATCAGAAAAGGAATTAGGAAGCACAGTCCTGTACACACTGCAGAGACCTACTTCCTTACATCTGAGAGCTTATAACAACAATAACAGAGCTTTCCCACAGACAGCACAGAAACATCGCGAAATGAGTCGGCCTTTCAACACAATGAGCCTTCCCCACTCTAGGTTTTGGCCAAACAACTCTTCAATTAATCTTTCCCTAACACTATATACTGTATATCGTTTGAAGTGATCATATGTCAGAAAGATATGAAGGAGGAACTTTGGTCCGTCAATTTTGCTCCTCCATTCAATATAACAATGGCTGATCCTGAATCTCCACACCAACCTCCTGCTGCAACTTCACCCCTTTAGTGTCCAAATATCCTTACTTTATTCAGTGCCTTAGTTTCTGCAGTCTTATGTGGGACAGAATTCCCCAGGTTTATCAGTCTGCGAGTGCAGACACTTATTCTCATCTCAATGCAGAGTGGCTTGCCTGTACCTAATACTGTGACCCTTGTTTTAGACGTCCCAGTCAGTGGAATTATCAGCCCTGCTGACAATCTGTTTCACCCTGTCAGAGTTTTATATATTTCACTGAGATCGGCACGGTGGGCGGCACGGTGGCACAGTGGTTAGCACTGCTGCCTCACAGCGCCAGAGACCTGGGTTCAATTCCCGACTCAGGCGACTGACTGTGTGGAGTTTGCACATTCTCCCCGTGTCTGCGTGGGTTTCCTCCGGGTGCTCCGGTTTCCTCCCACAGTCCAAAGATGTGCAAGTCAGGTGAATTGGCCATGCTAAATTGCCTGTAGTGTAGGTAAGGGGTAGATGCAGGGGTATGGGTGGGTTGCGCTTCGGCGGGGCAGTGTGGACTTGTTGGGCCGAAGGGCCTGTTTCCACACTGTAAGTAATCTAATCTCCACCATTCTTCTAAACTCCATGGAATACAGACTCAGTCGCCTCAAACTTTGCTCCCACAACAAGCCTGTCATCCCAGAGATCAATCTGGTCATCCTTCACTGCACTCCCTCAATGTCAGGTTTGCCCTTTATTAGATAAGGAGACGAATACTGCACGCATATTGCACAATGTTGAAGGTGGGTGCTCACCAATGCCTTGTGTAGCTGCCATAAGACACACCTGGGCTCAAACCCCCCCGGACATGGAGGTCAACACACCATTTATCTTTCTACCTGCTTTCTGTTGCAGCAGTAATGCTTTCTGTGAGTGGAGTACAAGGATATCGAGATCCTTGTCAACGACAGAGCTCCCCACTTGGTGGGTCTATGTATACTGGTCAGTGTGCCAATATCAATCCCAGTATTGACTTCTGGCTTCAGAACTGACTGCCCTGTATGGACCTTGGAGTTTGGTGAAGAAGTCAACAAAAGTATACACATAATATCTTCATGCAGCAACTTCTTGACTTTAATTCCTTTGAAATGCTAGCCTGTTAGTCTATTTTTCCAAACAAATTGCTCAATTTTACGTATAGCCACATTGTTCTTCATCTGCCACGTATTTTGCCATTTCGTCCACTTCTCGCAATCACTTGAAACTTTTTTATATCCTCCTCACCCGCTCACAATCTCAGTTTGGTACCGTCAGCAGATTTGGAAAGATTACATTTAATACCCATGAACACATGTTTGATCTGTTTTCTGAATAGATGGGGCCCAAACCTCAATTCCTGGATTATCCCGCTAGTCATTGCTTTCTACTGCAAAATACATGGAACGGTTTATGCTGATTCACTTTTTCCTGTCGCCTCTCCTATTTTCAACCCATGCCAGTGTATTAGATCTCGCTGTTATACACTGTTATGGACCAGGACAGACCCCCTCAAATCATTTCAAGGAAGTAGCACAGACCCAACTTTTGCTCGCTGACTTAAGCAAGTGTAAGGCGAATATTCCAGGAGCGATGCAGCTGGTCAAATCACTTAGTTTTAAACAAAACAGAATGTTTTTGCAAGAGTACTGAGTGAGATGCAAACAGAAGAGGATACAACACAGAATAACCTAACCTATCCGAAAACCTAACAGGTGATCCCAACTTAAAGATTATGTTCCAAGTACTTGATATAATCCCCATAAACACCCTGTGGCAAAACCGAAAGGAAAACCAAAATCAGACCAAGTTTCTTACAGGAGAGATGTCAGAGAGAGGGAGGAACAACATGGACCTGCTTTTCTGGGTCCGGTAGCTTCACAACTGGCTGCCTGCTTTAAGTAAACAGCCAGACTGCGGAAAATCAGACCAAACAAATCAAAGCAGAGGAGCAAAACTGGGATAACTGGCCACTCCCCTTTCATAAGAACAGAAGAATTAGGAGCAGGAGTAGGCCGTCTGGTCGTCTGCCATTCAATAAGATCATGACTGATCTACTCGGAGACTCTGATCTACTTTCCCACGCTCTCACTGTATCCCATATTTACTTTATTGTTCAAAAAGTATCTATCTTAGTTTTAAAACTTTTTCTGAAGTAGTACCAACTCCTTAACTGGGCAGGGAATTCCAGAGATTACAAACCTCTGTGTGAAGAGCTTCCTTCTCAATTCAATCCTGAATCTACTCCCTCTAATATTGAGGCCATTCCCTCTTCTTAGCTTCACCTGCCAGTGGAAACATCCTCTCTACTTCTTTCTTATATACTCACTGCTTAATTTTACATGTTTCTATGAGGTAATCCCCTAATTCTTCTAAATTCCAATGAATATAGTTCCAGTCTGCTCTATAACACCTCGTAAGCCAACCCCCTCACCTCTGGAATCACCCGAATAAACCACCTCTGCACCCCGTCCAGTGCCAGTATATTCTTTCTGAAGTAAGGAGACCAAATCTGCATGCAGTACTCCAGGTGTGGCCTCACCAGCACCCTGGACAGCTGCAACATAACCTCCCTGCTTATAGCCTCAATCCCTTTAGCAATGAAGGGCAACATTCCACTTGCTTTCCTCAGTAATTGCTGTACCTGCAGACCAACCTTCTATGATTCATGCACATGGACACGCAGGTCCTTCTGTTCACCAGCATGCTGCAACGTTTTACCATTCAAGTAATAATCCTTTTTACTGGCACTCCCAACAAAATGGATGATGTCACATTTATCAACATTGTATTCCATCTGCCAGATCTTTACCCACTCACTCAAAGTATCTATGTTCATCCACGAGGTCTCACTGTCCTCTACATGCTTTGCTATGAAACACATCTTCGTGTCATCTGAAAACCTTGACACACTACACGTTCTCCCCAACTCCAAATCATCTATATAAATTGTGAATAATTGTGGCCCCAACACCGATCCCTGAGGCACACAACTAGGTACTAATTGCCAGCCAGAATGTCACTCCCTTACACTCACAATTTGTTTCCTGTTAGTCCAGCAACCCTCTATGCTGATAATTTACCTGTAACCTTTTTCTTATGCAGCAGATTCTTGTGTGGCAACTTGTTGAAGACCTTTTGGAAATCTAGGTACACCATAGCCACTGGGGCCTCGTTGTTCACCTTGCTCGTATTGTCTCCATAGATTTCCAAAAGACTTGTTAAACATGACCTGTTCTTCATGAACCCATGCTGCGTCTGCGCAATGGGACGATTTCTATTGAAATGCTTTGCTCTTTCTTCCTTGATAATACACTCAAGCAGTTTCCCCACTACATAGGAAAAGCTAACTGGTCTATAATTCCCCATATTTTGCTTACCTCCTTTTTTGAACAGTGGCATCACATTTGCTGTTTTCCAATCTGCTGGGAATACCCTGGAGTTCAGCAAATTTTATCAATTTGCCACAATTGCATTTACTATTTCTCCCGATATTGCTTCTAGAACTCTGGAATGCATTCCATCACGGCCAGGAGATTTGCCTACCCTCAGCTCCGTTAGCTTGTGCAACACTATCTCTTCCATAATAATGATTGTTTCCAAGGTCCTCACCTACCTCCGTCTCTTTGGCAGTTACTAGCATGCTATTGGTGTCCTCCACTATGATGACAGATAAAGAACTCCTGTTCAATGTCTCGGCCATTTCGTCATATCCGATGACGAAATGACCATTCCCATCCTCTGAAGGACCAACATTTACATGAGTCTTTTTTAAAATTTTACATATTTATGGTATATACCATCATCTATCTATCTTTATATTCTGTACTTGTTTCTTTTTTCTTCTCGTGTTCTATCATACTTTTCTTTATAGTTCATTTTGTGGCTTTCTGTTGACCTTTAATGTTTTGCCCAATCTTTTAGGTTTCTGCTGTCGCATTCCTTCTCTTTCAATTTGATAGCGTTCCTTTTTTCCTTGGGCACAATTGACAGATTACCCATTTTATTGGAGTCTTTCCTTTTCACTGGAATATACTTTTGCCACGGAAATTAAAAATCTTCTTTGAAAATTTTCCACTGCTTGCCAACTCTCCCATCATGAAGTATTTGTTTTGAGGTGACTTTAGCCAACTCCTCCCTCATTCTATTGTAGTCTCCCTTGCAGAAGCACAACAACCTGTTATTGGATTTTATCTTCACACACTCCATCTGCATTCTAAATTCAACCATACTGTGATCACTCCTTCAGTATGATGTGAATAATTATTCCTGTCTTATTGTACATGACCAGACCTACGATACCTTGCTCCTCATCATGCGTGCTTTTATTTGAGACTTGAAAGCATTCCCAAGTAGTCAAACCCAGACTTTGTGGATCCGCTGCTTTTAAGACAGTCATGTAAAATAAAACAAGAGCGGAATAAGCTTGTTAAAGGAGTAGCATTGTCACAATGCTAGAGTTGGGACTTCATCAAAAGTGTTTCTGATAATCCAAATTCAGTGCATCCATTGCTGCGCCATAATTTATTTCCCATCAATTTCTCAAATATGATTGGCCTTTAATAAATCGGCAATGACTTTATCTATGTTCATTACTTTTATATTAATATAATGTTCTAAGTTCCCTAAAAACGCGTCCTTTGTAATAGACTCCTGTATTGTCCTGATTGTTTTTTTTGGTGCTAAGCAGACTGTGATTCCCTGCCTCCATCAGAAATACTGGGGTTACATCTGCTGCTGTCAAATCTGTGAATTGAGTTCCAGAATAACAAAGCATTTGAAAGAGGATAAACAGAGTATTCATTGTTACCTTGGCCACCTCCCTTAGTAATCAACAAAAAGATTAACAGGTCATGGGTATTTATCATATTTCAGTCAAAATAATTTCTCCAAAACTGTTGATGTACAGATTTGATTCTATTTACTTTTTTGCAGTAGACTGAGAAGTGCTTGGAGTTTACTTTTTGAAATGCTTTCTTTTGTGAAGACAGAACAGAAGTGGTTGCTTCATAGTCCTGCCATTTTCCTATTCTCTGGTTTCAGCCTGTAAGGAATAGAATAACTTTCTCTAACATTTCACCTTGGTATAGTGTATGTTGAGAAGGTTTTACATTTCACTCCTCTTAATGTACGCTTCATAAACCCACCATTTCCTCTCTTAGGCAGCTCAGTAATTGATCTTCCACAGCCACACAATCACAGAAGCAATCTCTGTACACTCAGAAATACAGTACAATCTACATTAGTCCCACTTTCATACATCAGGCCCATAGGCGTGAGTGTTTTGACACTTCAAGTGCTTGTCCACGTACCTTTTAATGGCTATCCGATGACCCACAACAACTGCCCTCTCAAAAAATGCATTCCAGACGCCAACATCCTCTGGGTGAAAAACCATCCTGAAATCCTCTGTAAATCTCAACTCCTTCACTTTAAAATGTGCTCATTTGTTCTTGACCCTCTGACTTAAAGGAACCGCTGCTGTCTATCCACCCTATCCATGCACTTCATAATCTTGCTCTTCTAAATCACGTTCCCCTCAGTCTTCTCTGCTCCAAAGTAACCAACCCGGGCTGATATGCTCCATTCCAGGGAACATCCTGTTGAATCTCCTCTGCGCCACTTTCAGTGCAATCACATCTTTCCTGTAATATGGATCCCTGAACTACACACAGTATTCCATTTTGACCTAATCAAAGTGCCATATAGCTCTTGTAATCTATGCATCGATTAGTAAAGGCTATGCCTGCTGTCTCCAATTACTTCTTAACTAATCTATTACCCAGTCCCGTCACATTCAGGGATGTGTGGAGAAGCACCCTCTGAACTTGCGAGTCTGCTGATATTTACTGAGTCCTCCCATTTCTGGTTCCTTCCTTCAAAGTGCATCACCTCATATTTATCAGCGTTACATTCCATCTGCCATTGATCTGCCCATCTGACCATTCCATCTGTATCTTCCTGTAACGCAAGACCTTCTTCCTCACTGCCAACCACCCGAGTAATCTATATGTCAGACACAAACCTAATTACTACATTCACCCCATGCCCCTTCAGTTCACATCTATATCATTTATGAATACAACAATAATGAGGGACACAGCACTGACACACAAACAGTCTTCGACAACCACCTATTTTCTGCAATAGTTTCTCGAACACTGATCTGATACTCACTGTAGTTCCTTGGTTAATCTCGACAGCCCTTCCCATAAAGGGTGTTCTCTCGTCCTCAGCCCCTTACCTGTGACCAGATTGTACTTAAACATTTTCATCATCGCCTTTCATCCTTTGTCTACAACAGCAGCCTGAGATGTAACTGAGCTGGAACTAGGGACATGTCCAATTTTATACCAGCCAAAACTATCAATCTCTGTCCACATATTACATCAATCTGCTCAAGAACTTCTCAGCCCATCTTCTCGAATTCTGTCTCTGCATCCTCCTTCTCCCAAGTAAAACAGACGTGAAGCTCTCATATATCAATCTATCAATGTTCACCAGATTCACAAACAGATTCCCGCCTTGATCTCAGGCCAAGTTTCGTCGGCAGAAAACCTTGCTATCTGAGGGATTAATCTGCAGAATGCCCATTCAGTATATGGGATCACTATACTTTATTTAGATCAAGACATCAAAAATGTATACAATGCTCCAGGCACAGTCTAGGAGAAATTGAGGACTGCAGATGCTGGAGATCAGAGCTGAAAAATGTGCTGCTGGTAAAGCACATTCCTGAAGAAGGGCTTATGCCCGAAACGTCGATTCTCCTGCTCCTTGGATTCTGCCTGACCTGCTGCGCTTTTCCAGCAACACATCTTTCAGCTCCAGGAAAAGTCTCACCAGCATTCTGTGTAACTAGTGCAGAATGTTTTTACTGCTCATCTGAACAAATTACTGCAGAAGCTGAAATCTGAACTGAAACTAACACATGCTAGACACCACAGTGAGTCAGACAGCATCCGCAAAAGGGAGGAAGTTAACGCTTTGAGTCTGGTTGACCCTTCATCGTCTGTATTCGTATTGCCTTTAAATGAAGGCAAACTTAACTTTTACCTTCCCTGTTTGCATGTGTTCCTCCCAATATCCTTTGCTTTAATGTTTTCGGTTAAGTTACTATGTGTGCTGATTAAAATTCCTCCTGAATATCTGACGATTTGGCATCAATTGCTTCTCTATGGTTAGGTCGACAAGATATATCTTCAAACAAAACGTTTGTAAATTATAACTTTCCTTTCATAAATGCAGAATAATTCTCTTGAAGTTTGCTTTTCCTTTCTCAGTCTCCAATATCACATTCGTTATGATAGATTGCAAAAGATTATTTCCTGCAGATGACAAGTAAACTGGTCTGTAGTTTTCCACTCCTTCTTCTTCCCTTCTTAAATCGTTGGAATGCATTTATATCCTTTCAAATTGAATACGGATAAATACAGTCATCCACAGTACAATCCATCTGTGTATTGCTGCTTTCACTGACATTGCAGTATGAAGTACATCTGGTCTGTCAGATTTATCAATCCTCAATCCAGGTATGTTGTCATATACTACCACGTCACGAGTATGAATGATTTTAGTGTTTAGTTACAAACGTTCTATGGTACTTCTGGGATATTTTCTGGATCTTCGTCCGTGAAGGCAGACATAATGTAACAGTTTCATCTCCCTTTCAATTTTCTGTTCTCTGTCCACACATTCACTGTGCCACATTTGGCCTTGTTTTCATTTTCCTTTTAAATATGGAAATATACTTTTCGCCAGTATTTAACAAGAACAAAAAAAATTCCAGCAAAGGAACGGATCCTTCGGGCCTTCCAAGTCTGCACCGATCCAGAATCCTCTATCTAAACTTGTCACCTATTTTGAAAGGATCTGTATCCCTCTGCTCCCTCCCCATTAATGTATCTGTCTTATTACATATTAAATGTTGCTATCGTGACCACGTATAACACCTGTGCTGGCATTGCGTTTCAGGCATCTGCCAGTCTCTGTGTAAAGAACTTTCTGAACATATCTCCCATAAACCTTTTCCCTCTCATCTTGGATTCCTGACCACTAGAAATTGAGTACCCCTCTCTGGGAATAAGCGTCTTGCTATCCACCATGTCTATGATTTTGTAGAACTCAATCAGGTGCCCCGAACTTCTGTCAGTCTAATGAAAATAATCCTAATATAGCAAACCTCTCTTCATAGCCAGTTCCCTCCAATTACAGGAAATACCCTGGGGAAACTCCTCTGCACCGTCTCCAAAGCATCCACATCCTGTTGGTAAGGTGGCGATCGGAACTGTACGAACTATTTGAAATGTTGTTGAACCAAAGCCATAGACAACTGTAACATGACCTGTCATCTCTTGTACAAAATATACTCCAACAGATTCCCTCCTGTGGATGATAAGTAAACTGGTCTGTATTTCGCCACTTTCTCTTTTCTACCCTTCTTAAAATGGTGGAATGCAGGAAGCAAAGTATGTTGTATGCCTTCTTGACCACACTGTAGACCTGCCCCTCGAAGGAACAATGGATCTGAACATCCAGATCACTCTATACACCAATTTTGGCCAGGGCTTTTTTTTCCATTTACCATATAGTTCATTCTTGAATTGCATCTTCTAAAATGCATCATCTCACATTTGTCCAGATTGAACTCTATTTGCCATTTCTCTGCACAACTCTCCAATCTACCTATTTTCTGCTGCATTCTCTGACAGTCCCCTTTACTTTCTGCTACTCCACCAATCATAGTGCCATGTGCAAACTTATTAATCAGACCGCCTTTACCTTCCTTTAGTTCATTTATGTATATCATAAACAATAGCGGTCCCAGCACTAAACCCTGTGAAACACCACCCAGAACAGTCCTTCATTTTGAGAAACTCCCTTCCACTGCTATTCTCTGTCTGCTGCTGCCCAGCCTGTACTCCATCCATTTAGCTCATAGACCTTGGAACCCTTGCAATTACACCTTCTCCGTCAGCTTACCTCACCAAAAACCTTACCGAGGTCCAATATATAACATCTACAGCTTTTTCCTGAATATCAATTTTCACTTCCGCAAATAAATCTATTATGTTTGTGAAGATGGGACCTCCCCGGAACAAAGCCAGGGAAGGTCTTGTTTGGAGTCCGTCTGTGTTGTACTCTGGAATCAGACGGGTTTTAGTTCCAAGCAAAAATTTATAAAATGCCATATTGACTGACTGTCGACAAAGTGCATGGTGTTTTTAAAAAAACAAAATTGAATGCATTTGCAAATACAAATCTGCAAAGTAATTTCACCCCACAGATTTATGCGTGTATGCATGTGAGAAATGCGGAGTGTGTGTGTGCGGGGTTAGGGGAAGTGTGAGAGAGACAGCGCTAGTATGTGCGTTTGTGAGAGAAATACCGTGTGTGTGTGTGTGTGTGATTGTGTGTGTGTGTGTGTGTGTGTGTGCATGCAAGGGTGGCAGGTGTGCGTGTCCTCGTTGAGACACAGACAGATTTGGCAGATCCCTTTCCCCATACAGACTAACGCTCTGGTTTCAGAGCTTCCACACTCTGCAGCGTCTGCTCCATTTGTTGTTGATGTTACAGACCCAGAGACTGTAACTACAGTCCCCAAGCTCCATCCAGAGTTGGGTCTCAAAATCCTCAGGTGTCCCTGAATGTCTGGGGCAACTCACAGCGCACCCTCCAGCAAACCATCCCCAACACCTCCACTAAAGTTTGAATAACAGGATTCAGTAAGAAGATTTTAATAGAGTCATAGAGTCACACAGATGTACAGCATGGAAACAGACGTTTTGATCCAACCCGTCCTTGCCGACCCGATATCGCAACTCAATCTAGTCCAACCTGCCAGCACCCGGCCCATATCCCTCCTGACCCTTCCTATTCACATACCGATTCAAATGCCTCTTAAATGTTGCAATTTACCAGCCTCCATCACTTCCTCCAGCAGCTGATTCCATACACGTACAACATTGTGTGAAAAAGTTGCCCCTTAGGTCTACTTCCCCTTTCACGCTAAACTTATTTCTGGACTCCCCGACCCCAGGGAAAATACTTTGTCTATTTACTCTATCCATGCCGCTCATATTTTGCAAACCTTCCTAAGGTCACCTTTCGGCCTCCGATGCAAGTTCGATGCCTGCCCCTTTACAATAATACACAAGTGGCTTCCTCGTGCTACTGACCACACGATCAGCTGAGAGGGACAAACACAGGTGTTCAGTGGACAGCTTCAGTCTAAGTTTCAAAGACGTGAGTCAAAACTGCTGAATCCCTCCTGTCCAACATGGATCATTAAACTGTCAGCTTTTTTTTCTTTATTCGATGTGTGTGAGAGTAGTGCAAGAGCGCTGCAGGATTGCATATATAACATGGAACATGGGACACACGGGGAAGTGAAAAACAGCCCACACACACCATTTTATTATTTCTGAGTTTCACAATGTCAGCACTCTATACATTAGGGAGCCAAAATCCAAAGCGAGGACAGAAAAATTCACATTAAAGATAGAAATAGATAATTAAGATAGAAGTAGGCCATATTTGTGAAATATGGGGGAAAAGACACGGCAGTGTGACTAACTGGGGAGCTCTGCAGACTATGCCAATGTATTGCTTAGAAAATGAACTATCTGCCCAGCATGGAGAGCTGTGCAGACCGTGCCAGTGTATTGCTCAGTAAGGTGGACTATCTGCCCAGCATGGGGAGCTGTGCAGGCCGTGCCAGTGTACTGCTCAGTAAGCTGAACTGTCTGCCCAACATGGGGAGCTGTGTACACTATGCCAGTGTTTTTCAGCTCAGTATTGGCCGGGGATGGGATGTAGTCAGAGGAACGAAATGCAATCTGTAACCAGAAGAGAACAGAACATAGTGACCTCAATGCTTTCAATAGTTAAGCAGCAAGGGCAGTGATAAAATGAATCATGCTTCAGAGTTGAAACAAGGCAGGTCAACATAGAGACCCGTGAGTAACAGAGAAGCAAGGAGGGAGAGAGTAAATTAACAATTTCATTGCTGCAGTTAGTAATGGTTTGTAAAGTGAACATCTCGATTTAGAGTCTCAGCAGGAAGAATAACAGCGACAATGATAGTAGAGTCAATGAAAGGACAGTATTACAGTCAATCATGATTTATAAAATTAATGACTGAACACTGAGACTTAGCAGGGACACCAAAGAAAGCCAGGATTGGATAATAAACATATTGAATAATGTAAAGTGCATATTCTACCCGCCACCATAATGGGTTTCGATCCTGTCACTGACCAGACGACACTCAGACATTTTTATCCTGGGTTTCTTCAAGCATGTGTTCCTTAGGCATTTCCCATGGGGAGGGACTCTCCTACCAATATGTCCCATCAGCTTTCTACTTTCATGAAATAGTAAGCATCCTTCAAACAGACCAATCAGAAATATACTGTTATTTAATAGTTGTCGATATCTAAACAATTATTACTCTGGCTATTTTGCTTGTGTCACCTTATTGCATTCAGCTCAAGATAGCATCTAAACACTTGTTCCCACAATTTCCAGCAGAGAACATCTTTATCCTCAGCTGGTACCTTGACAGTTACCTGAATTGTACCTTTTTCCTTGTTATGAAAGTTTCTCTTGCCCTTTGTCTGTGAGTGTTTCTGTCTGAAACAGTTACACAGGCTCCCACTCAGTTGGCTGGATAGCTGGTTTGTGATGCAGTGGGAGGCCAATAGCGCAGGTTCAATTCCCCACACTGACAGGGGTCACCATGGAGGGGACGTTCTCTCAACCTCCATTTGCTCAACGCCACTTTCCTGCTAACCCCTCAACTCGCTGATTTGTCAAAATCCAATCCAGCCCATCTGTAAAACATTCAGTGACCCAGCCTTCACAACTCTCTGGGTTAGTGTAATTCAGACTTCACAACCTTCTGAAAGAAGACATTTCTTTGTGTCTCAGTTTCAAATCGATATTCCTTATTCTGTCTCTGAGTTCGAGACTCTGCCCAGATGTGGAAACACATTCTCAGCATCTAACTTGTAAAGCCCCCTATGTATCCTTTACGGTTCAATAATATCACGATTATTCATTTCAAGCACAATGAATAATCACGTCACCATTTTAGATGTATTCAATAATTCAACCCTTTCATCCCAGGAACATGCGTACTGTATCAATCTAGTTACTTGCTGCATCACCACGCTGACTTTACGTTTCATACACAGGAACACTCCAATCCCTTTTTACTGCTCCTTTGTTGGGAGTATTCTTCATTAAATAACAGACTGTCTTTTGGTTCGCAGTGTCATCCTCAAACTATGATGTATATTGCATTCAGCTCCCGCCGTCAGGCTGTCAGAATAGACTGTAAATAACTGATGCCAACGAACTGTTATTTGTGATACTCCAGTAGATATTTCTTTATCTTAACGATCCATTAATCCTGACTCTCCAATTTCTGTGTTAACCACCCATCATCCAATGCAAAAACATTGTCTGTAACACTATGAGCTTCTGTCTTGTGTAAGAAACATTATTTTGTGATATGTTGTGGAGGATCTCTGGAAAGCCACATGCCTACCAGTTCCCCTTTATCAAGTCCGCATGTTACATTTTCAGGGATCTCAGAATAACTTTGCAGACAAAATACGGTTTCCCATTTACAAAACCATGTCTTTCTAAATGCCCTTCAATTCTTTCCTTAATAATAGACTCTTGCAGATTCCCAGTAATAATGGTTAGGCTAAATGTTTCCTGCCTTCTGTCTCATTACTTTCTTGAAGACAGGCGCCACGTTGGAGGTTCTCCAGTTTCGCTGGAATACTCCTGAAATCTAGAGAGTTATGAAATCTTTCGCACAGTACCACCAGTCATTCTGTAACCACTTACATTAAAAAAAACTATGAATTACTGCTGACCAGTCTCCCCTTACTCTTGTCTGTTTGTCAAAAAACCGTGTTCCTTTTGTTAGAGACAGTTCAGAAACTTGCCTCCTATTAACATTTTGTTTATATCATTGACATACTACAGTGCCTTCCCCAGTGAGGAACAATGTAAAGTACTGGTGTAATTTACGCCTGTTCTCTGTAGCCAGTTCCCCAGTCACATCCTCCAAATGACCTCAATATACTTTCTAGACTTCATTTCGACCTAAGGTCACACACTAATTTTGAACATTTATATATATATATATATATATAAAGAAAATTTTGTGATGCTTGTTTATATTTTTCTTGCCAATTTACTTACATCATACCTTTTGTTCCCCTTTTCTCGCTTTCTAAATTCATACAGTCACATCATGCACAAACAGACCCTTTTTTCACGTGTTCCATATGCATCTAAACGTTTCCCATTTATATATTTGACCAAATGTCTTTTAAATGTTGCAGCTGTACTTTCATCTACCACTCTTCCTCTTGCAGTTCATTCCATACACACATCACCTTAATATGAAAACTTTGCACCATTGGCCCTTTTAAATCTTCTCCCTTTCCACTTAAAGCGATGTCCTCTATGTTTGAACTCCCCACCACAACCCCCACTCCCGCCACCCTTCTCCAGTGGAAGATACCTTGGCTCTCCACCCAATTGATGCCTCTCGTGATTTTATAAACTTTTATAACATCACTTTTCAACATTCTCCACTCCATCTAATACGAACTTCAAGAACAAGCATTTGACCATAAGCACTGCAAAGTTGAAACAATATTCAAACTGACAGGTAAACAACACTGACAAAACATTATACTGTGATTTGTTTTTTTCTCCACGTAACAATGCTAAGACAGCGTGAAACCCTTACCAGTACCATGAGGAAGTCAAACACCTGAATTCCTTTGTCGAAACAGGGTAATGATCCCTACACTGAAAGCGTATCTTTGGCCAAATCCAAAGTAAGAAGGGGAATTCTTGTACCACACGGTCAGCATGCAGTTACTTTTAGCAGAGTGAGATGAAGGCTGAGCATACTTGCTGAAATTTGGATCACAGTGTGAATTCAGTGCAAAGGGGGAGGTATTTTCAATAAGGTTTACTCAAAGAACGAAACTTTCCAGAATGAGATGAGAGTGGGAGGTGGAAGACAACATGAATGGAGAGGTGGAGTGCACTGAGACCAGAGGCAAAGTGGCAGCACAAAACACAGAATGATGCTCGTGCAGGGAAGGTAGACCTGATCAAAAAGCCTCAAGTAGGAACCATGATGTGAGAGAATGTGCTCCGTAATTGGAGAGGGATAACCTGGAATCAGGAAGGGGAGATGAGCAAGGAAGAGGATGCAGCAGCAATGGCCGGGGTATCTGGAGGTAAATCAGGAAGCTCAGCTGAAATTCATGCCCAGTATCTGGGCACACACAATGCTCATTAAAAGGCAAATTAATAGTCTCCTTGACAGATTTCATCAACCATGAGCAGTTCATCTTCTTTGGAGTCGGTTTTGAAGAGAAACAATAATTGCTGAGTGTTATGGGATATCTGCTTGAATGTCTGCTCCTGTATGTCCACTGACCTTCCTCTGGGTCTATTTCCACATCCCTCTTCAGACCAGATGAGAGTCAGAAATCCTCAATTTAAATGATTGGTTCTTTTGAATCATTCAGGAGGAACTTCTGCATGTGGCTGAATACACGATCAGCGGATGCTGACCCCATTCTCCCAGGATCTCCATCTTTGTTGTTTCTGTTTGATGAAGTCACATTCCAGTAAACTGCCTCTGATGTGACCTTCTTTTTCTTCAAACCAAAAATCCCCTAACTCTGGTGGACCAGACCTTCAGCTGTCACTATCCCATCGCCTACAGTGTCGCCCTCACTCCGTCCCCTCCTTTCCAGAACAATGATATATCTCCCCTTGTCATCACATCCTACTGCACTAGAATCCACATTCGAGGAATCATCCTCTGCCACTTCCACCACCTCCAGCAAGACTACACCATCAAACACATCTTCCTCTCCCGTCCACTATCAGTATTACATGGGGGCCATTCCTTCTGTGACACTCCCATCACCCTGAACACTTCCCCACTCCCCCCATGACACCTTCCCATGCAATTGCAAAAGGTGCAACACCTGCCCAACCACCTTTTCACTCCTCACTGTCCAAGGCTCCAGTCGCAACTTGCTGGTGAAGCAACATTTCACTTTACACTTTCAATCGAGTCTCCTGTCATTGCTGCTCACAATGCAGTTTCCTTTACACTGGGGAGACCAAGCAGAGACTGCTTTAATGAACACTTCCACTCTATCTGTAGGAATAATTCTGACCTTCCGATTGCTTCCCATTCCAATAACTTACGTTGCTCTCATGTTGACTTTTCGGTCCTGATTTGCTGTCATGTTCCAGTGAAGCACAAACCAAGCTGGAGTAACACCTCCTTTTATACTTTGGTACGTTCCAGCCTGAAGGAGTTCATATTCATTCCCATGACTTCACAGCCTGACTCCATTACGTCTGTTTTCCATTTTTCATGCATTCTGCTTGCTTTTCTGTGACTTGTTTGTCTTGCACTCAATTTAAAGAACTCATTTCTCACACTTATACTTTAATTTGCACCCATTTTATATCTGTTTCCGTTTCACCACAATTAAAAGCTTATTCCTTTGTGGCATTGCACCTCCACATGCTCTGTTTCCCATCATCCCTCGTCCACTTTTGTCAAGGGATTAAGGAGTTCTTTTCAGTTCTCAATAAGGGTCACGCGGGGCTTGAAACACTATCTCTGTTTCTCTGTCTCCACAGATGCTGCTAGACACGCTGAATTTCTCCAGCAATTTCTGGTTTTGAACAGCTTTAAAGACGTGTGTCAAAGCCGCCCAAACGCCCTGTCCAACATGAAGCGCTATACCCTGAGAAGTGAACAATAACACAAAATGTAGAAATTCATTGGTTCTGAAATGACGTAAGACAGGCATCATTGCCGCTACAGAGAGCTTAATGAACACCATGAAGAGAAACAGAGGGAAACACATTCAATTTAAACACCGAAGCTGGCATGACTGAAAGGGAAAAGATTCAGATGAAAGTTAGAATTAGAATCGCTATAGTGTGGCAACAAGCCTTTTGGCCCAACAAGTTCACAACGAATCTCTGAAGATTAAATAAAACAGACCCATTCCCATATCTTACATTTATCCCTGACTAATGGACATAACTGAACACTATGGACAATTTAACAAGGCCAATGCAGCTAAGCTGCACATCTTTGGACAGTGGGTGGAAACCGAAGCACCTGGAACAAACCCACGCAGACATGGGGAGAATGTGCAAACTCCACATAGACAGTCGCCGGAAGATGGAATTGAATCTGGGCCCGAAGTGCTGTGAGGCAGCAGCGCTAACCACGGACCCACGGTGCTGTCCGGCAGGGCAAGTTTAGGGGTTTTGAGAATCATGACAAGTAATAGGTGTGACACTATGGCAAAACGCTCAGAAGAATGAGAATACTTAAATGGAAGTGTTACCACATCAGTAACCAGAATAGGTCATGGGGTGATGGGTGAATGGGTCTCGGTGCGAACTGGGGGACAGATAGCAAAATTGCAATGCAGAAATTGCAGCTCAAAACTGGGAATGTATGTGTACTGTCGATCACAGCTGGACAGAAGGCGAACTGTATTGAATCACAATCTGTAACATTTTGCCCAGGGTAATTCCTCAGTCTGTCATTCCCATTAAGCTGATCGATGTTTCAGAGACGAGTTGGTGAATGTACCAGTGTCAGAACCATTTGAACCTAAAAATGATGACAATCCATTTAAAGCTACTGCACTTGACCACTGTATTTACATTCCAATCAGCAGGACTGATATCTGAGAGAGAGGGCGAAATGAATACAAAACAAACAGACCAGATAGAAGCTCTACAGTTCTGCCACATCCAGTCAGAAATGCAGTTGAACTATGAAACAACTGACAATAAAAGAGGATTCCACAAATATTATTTAAAAACAAGATTGTTCAATGGGATTACGGCGTCACTGGTTCGGTCATCAGTTATTGCCCAGATATTAGTTAAGAGTCAACTACTTTGCTGTGGGCCCAGAGTTACATGTGTCCAGAGCAGGTATGGATGGCAATTCCCTTCCAAAAAAGGCATCAGTGAACCAGAGGGTTTCTCCCACAATCAGCAATTGATTCATGATAATCATTACACACTAAATTCCAAACATTTGTTGGATTTGAATTCCACCATCTACTGTAACATTATTCGATCTCAGATTATCAGAACATTACTGGGGCTGTTAGACTAACATCTCAGTAGTTATTGCTGAGGCTATTGCTCTACCATTCCTTGAAAGAATGGACCCTTCCTGTACATCAGTGTAAAAGACAAGGATGCAGTGTCTACACCATCCTCAGCCAGAAGTGCTGCTTGAATCATGCCCACAGAATCACAGATACCTGTCTTCAAACAATTCGATTTGCCACACGTGACATGAAGAAACAGTTGAATGCAGTCGATACGACAAAGGCAATGGGCCCTGACACCATTCCTGCAATAGAACAGAAGACTTGTGCTGCACACCAAGCCGTGTTATTGGGCACGCTCTTTCATTCCAGCTTCAACTCTGACATCTCCCTGGCAATGTGCAAGATTACTCAACTATGTCCCGTCCCCTAAGAGGGGAATAATTACAATCTGACCAATTACCACCCCCTCAGTGCTATCTCGACAGTAAAATTGGTGAGAGTTCTTCCTGACAGAGCTGTCAAGCAGTACAGAAATAATCAGCTCAGTGTGGTTTCTCATAGTTCCCCATGTGGAGATGGTGCTGTTGTGGAATTGACACTGGACTACTAATACAGACCAGGTAAAAGCTTTGGCAGCTGGTAGAAGTTAGAAACAATTAATAAAATATCGAGATGTAAAATCTGGTGCCAGTAATACTGACCTTGAAGCCCATGTCAATTGTCAACATAAATTTGCTTCCCCAGTGTACTTTCAGGAAGTGAATCTCCCGTGATTTCCTGGTCTGGCCCAAACGTGACTCCAGGTACACAGATATGTGGTAAACTCTTCAATGGTCTCCGAAACTGCCAAGCAAGGCCGTTGTATCAAACTGCTCCAAGGTCTTAAAGGATAAACCTGGACAGATCCCCCGGAAGCAGCCTCTGTATTAGAAAAGAGAACGGGATTCACAGTCCTGTCGACCCTTCAGAGACCTCTTTCCTAAAATCTGAGAGTCTGAAACAACATTTACAGAGGTTTCCCACAGACTGCACAGAAACATCGGGAAAGGAGTAGGTCATATGACACATTGAACCTTCCCCACTCTAGGTTTTGGCCAAACATCTCTTCAATTCACTTTTCCCAAACACTGTATTCCCTATATCCGTTGACCTGATTAACTATCGGGAATAAAAAATGAAGTAGGAACATCGGTCCATCAATTTTGCTCTCCCTTTCAATGTAATGAAAGTTCTTTCAATGATGGCTGACCATGTATCCCTACACCAAACTCCTGCTTCAACTTCATCCCTTTAGTGTCTAGAAATCCCTATTTATATTCAGTGCCTATGCTTCCACAGTCTTAAGTGGCAGAGAATTCCACAGGTTAACCAGTCTCTGAATGCAGTCATTTATTCTCATCTGAATGCAGAGTGACCTATTTGCATGTAATACTGTGGGCCCCTTGTTTTAGACGTTTCAGCCAGGGGAATTATCATCCCTGCTGACAACCTGTCTCGCCATGACAAATTTTTATATATTACACGAGATCTCCACACATTTTCCTAAACCCCATGGAATACAGGCCCAGTCACCCCAAACTCTGCTCCCACAACAAGCCTGTCATCCCAGAGATCAGTCTGGTTATCCTTCGCTGCTTTCCCTCAATGTCAGGTTTATCCTTTATTAGGTAAGGAGACCAAATGTGCACACAATACTGCACAATTTTAGAGATGGGGACTCACCAAGGCCCTGAACAGCTACAATAAGACACACTTGCTCCTGGACTCAAGTCCCCTGGAAATGAATGTCAGCACACTAATTATCTTCCTTTCTACTTTCTGTTGCTGTTCTCTGTGACTGGTGTACAAAGAGATCGAGATCCTTTTCAATGATACAGCTCCACACTTGGTGGCTCTATGTACACTTGGCATGTGCCAATCTCAATTCCAGTATTGACTTCCGGTTTCAGAATTTACTGCCTTGAATTGAGCTCAGAGTTTGGTGAAGAAATCAACAAATATATACACAGAAGTACCTTCATAGAGCAATAGGTTTACATCAGTTCTTTTTGAAATGTTAGCCTGTTATTCTATATTTCCCAACAATATGCTCAATGTCACGTCTATCCACATTGTTCTTCACCTGAGAGGTATTTCCCTATTCCCTCAAATTGTCTCAATAACCTTTGAACTTCTTTACATCCTGACCACCTTCTTACAATCTCAATTTGGGGCCATCAGCAGATTTGGAAAGATTACATTGAATACCCTTGAACAAATGTTTGATATGCTTTCTGAATAGTTGGGCTGCAAACACAAATTCCTGGATTATCATACCAGTCATTGCTTTCCACTCCAAAATATATAGAGGTTTTTGCTGCTTCACGTTTTCCTTTCAACTCTCCCATTCTCAACCCATGCCAGTAAATTAGATCTAGCTGTTACACACTGTTATGGGCCAGGGTCAGACCTCCCCAAATCATTTGAAGGAAGTAGCGCAGACCCAACATTTGCTCATTGATTTAAGCAGGTGTAAGGTGGATATTCCAGGAGTGATGCAACTGAATGAAACACATACAGAAGACGATAGCAGACAGAATAACTTAACTATCTGAAAAACCAACAAATTATCCCAATTTAATGATGTTGTCCCAAATACTTGAAACAATCCCCATAAACACACCATGGCAAAACTTAAAGGAAAAATAAACCCCAGGTTCTTACAGGAGAGATGACAGAGTGAGGGCGAATCAGAATGGGTCTACTTCTTTGAGTCCCGTATCTTCACGACTGGCTGCCTGCTTTCAGAAAACAGCAAGACTGCGAAAAATCAAGACAAACAAACCAAAGCAGAGGGTCTGCGCTGGGAGAACTGGCCACTTCCCTTTCCTCAGAACAGAAGAACAGAAGGATTAGGATCAAGAGTAGGCCGTCTGGGGCCATTCGAACCTGCTCTGCCATTTAATAAGATCATGTATGATCGATTCGTACACTCATATCCACTTACCCATGCTCGCACCGTATCCTTCATTTACTTATTTTTTCAAAATACCTTAGCTTTAAAAGCATCAACTACCTCACTGAGTAGGCAATTCCATAGAATTAGAACACTCTGGATGAAAAAGTTCGTTCTCAATTCAATTTTAAATCTACTTCCTTCACCTGCCAGTGGAAACATCCTCCCTACTTGTATGTTATTCAATTCCTTCATTATTCTGTATGTTTCGATAAGGTCCGAACCCCATCCTTCTGAATTTCAATGATTATCATCCCAGTATACTCAGTCTCTCCTCATAAACCAACTCTCTCAACTCCGGATTTAACCCAATGAAACTTCTCTTGACCCCATCCAGTGCCAGTACATTCTTTCTCACGTAAGGCGGCTTACTCTTCAGACAATACTCCAAGTACCGCCTCACCATCACCATGTACAGCTGCAAAATATCTTACCTGCTTTTAAATCCAATTCCTTCAGCAATGAAGGACAACATATCATTTGCCTTCCTCAGTACTTGCTTTATCTGCAGACCAAACTTGTGTGTTTCATGAACATGGATATGCAGGTTCCTCTGCAAAGCAGCATACTGCAACGTTTTACCATTCAAGTAATAATCCTTTTTACTGGTACTCATAACAAATAGACGAGTTCACATTTACTTACATTGTATTCCATCTGCCAGACGTTTGCCTACTCACTCAAAGTATCAGTGTTCCTCTAAAAAGTTTCACAGATCTTTGCATACTTCACTCTGCCACTCATCTTCGTGTCATCTGCAAACTTTGACAAACTCGGGATGCTCCCAACAGCACATCATCTCGATAAATTGTGAATAATTGCAGCCCCAACACTGATCCCCGAAGCACGCCACTAGTCACTGATTTCCAGATATGAATAGCACTCATTTAGGCCCACCCTTTGCTTCCGATTAGTTAACCAATCTTCTATCCATACTAACACTTTACTCATGACGCCTTTATCTTATGCAGCAGCCTATTGTGTGGCACCTGTCAAACACCTTTTGGAAACCTAGATATATCACATCCACTGAAGCTTCCTTGTCTACCTTGCTGATAATGACTTCATAAATTTCCAAAAGACTTGTCAAGCATGACCTGCCCTTCAGGAACCCATGCTGTGTCTGCGCAATGGGCCGATTTCTATCAAAATGTCTTGCAATTTCTCCCTTGATAATACACTCAAGCATCTTACCCACTGTACAAATTAAACTAACTGGTCTGTAGTTCCCGATCTTTTATCTACCAGCCTTTCTAAAGAGTGGCGTCTTATTTGCTGTTTTCCAATCAGCTGGAACTGCCCCAAAGTTCAGCAAATATTTGTGGGCGGCACGGTGGCACAGTGGTTAGCACTGCTGCCTCACAGCGCCTGAGACCCGGGTTCAATTCCCGCCTCAGGCGACTGACTGTGTGGAGTTTGCACGTTCTCCCCGTGTCTGCGTGGGTTTCCTCCGGGTGCTCCGGTTTCCTCCCACAGTCCAAAGATGTGCAGGCCAGGTGAATTGGCCATGCTAAATTGCCCATAGTGTTAGGTAAGGGGTAAATGTAGATGTAGATGTAGGGGTATGGGTGGGTTATGCTTCGGCGGGGCGGTGTGGACTTGTTGGGACGAAGGGCCTGTTTCCACTACTGTAAGTAATCTAATCTATTTAGAAAATTACCACAATTGAACTTGATATTACCTCCGCTATCTTTTTGTACCCTGGAATGCATTTCATCAGGGTTTTGTCTGCCTTTAGATCCATTAGCTTACCCAACACTACCTCCACCGTAATAATGATTGTAAACATGTCCTTACCTACCCTCATCTCTTTGTCTATTACTGGCATGTTATTAGTGTCCTCCAATAGGATGCTCGACATAAAATACCTACTCAATGCCTCGGCCATTTCATCATATCCTATAACTAAATTCTCCATCTCATCCTCTAAAGGCCTAACATTTACGTTAGCCACTCATTTTCATTTTATATATTTAGGGAATCATCTGCAACCTCTTTTCATATTCTGTGCTAGTTTTATTTTTCTTGTGTTCTATCCTACTTTTCTTTATAGCTCTTTTCGTGGTTTTCTGTTGAGTATTAATGATTTTCCAATCTTCTAGGTTCCTGCTTTTCTTGGTCACTTTGCATGCCTTCTCTTTAAACTTGGTAGCCTCGCTTATTGCTTTGACACCCGATGCAGATTACCCCTTTTCTTAGAGTCTTTCCTTTCCACTGAATATACTTTTTCTAAGGACTTTGAAAAATTCTGTTGAAATCCTCCACTGCTCGTCAAATCTCACCATACAGTATTTTTTACTAGTCAACTTTAGCCTAGTCCTCCCTCATTCTGTTATAGTCTCCCTCGTTTAAGCACAGGATCCTAGTATTTAATTTTATCTTCACACTCTCCATCTGTATTTTAAATTTAGCCATACTGTGATCATTCCTTCCTAGTTGATTTCTAACTATGAGGTCATTCATTATTCCTGTCTCATTACACAGGATCAGATCTGGCATAGCTTGCTCCTTCTTGTAGGTGTTTTCATTTTAGAGCAGTCAAACCCAGACATTTCGGATTCACTGCTTTTAAGACACCTATGAAACAAAAACAAGGACAGCACGACCTTGTTAAAGGTGTAGCATTTTCGCAACATTATACTTGGGACTTCATCAAAAAGTTTCTGAAAATCCCAATTCACTGCATCTATTGCTTCGCCATAATTTATTTCCCAGTCGGTTTCTCAAATATGATTCACCTTGAATAATTTGGCATTGACCTGATCCATATTCATTACTTTCAAATTAATTTAACTCTCAAAGTTCCCTGGCAAAGCATTCATTCTAATAGACTGTTGTATTGTCCTGATTGCTTCTTTGGGGCTAAGCAGACTGTAATTCCCTGCGTTCTCCCTGCCTCCTTTAGAAATATTGGGGTTATATTTGCTGCTCTCAAATCTGTCAAAATCATCAGGAATTTGGAAGACAACCCTTCCTATAAAGGGTGTTCTCCAGTCTTCGCGCACCTCATCTGTGACCAGATTCTATTTAAACATTTGCAACACCACCTTTCATCCCTTGTCTCCAACAGCAGCCTGAGATGTAACTGATCTAAACCTGGGTATTGGTCCAGTTTTATACCAGCCAAAACCATCAATCCCTGCTCACATCTTACATCAATCTGTTCAAGAGCTTCCCAGTCCATCTTCTTGAATTCTGTACCGACCTCTGCCTTTTCCCAAGTAAATAGACTTGACATTCTCATACAACAGTCAATCAGCTTTCTCCAGTTTCAAACACAGATTCCCGCCTTGATCTCAGACCAAGTCTCCTCAGCAGGCCATTGTACCACCTGTGGGTTTAATCTGGAGAATGCCCATTCAGTATATGTGATCAGTATATTTTACTTAGATCAAGACATCAAAATTGTACAGGTCCAGTCCAGGTACAGTCTCACCAACCCTCTGTGTTACTAATGCAGAATGTCTTTACTTCGAGTAAGAGCAAATCACTGCAGAAGCTGAACCTGTACTGAAACCAACACATGCTAGAGATCACAGTGATTCAGACAGCATCGTAAAGGGTGAGCAAACTGATACGTTGAGTCTAGCTGATTTTTCATTGTCTGTAATCGGATTCCCTTGCAAGGAAGGCGTTTAAAGGGGCGCAGCACTGACACCTGTGGTACACCAGTGTACACCGTACACACAAACAACTTTCTACAATCACCTATGTTCTCCAATAGTTTCTCTAATGCTTGCCTTCCCCCGTTTGCATATGTTCCTCCCAATGCACTTTGCTTCAATGTTTTCTGATAACTTACTGTGTGCGCTGATTAAAAGTGCTCCTGAATATCTGAGTGCACCACGTTCACTGATTCGCCATTGTTTACATCTACAAGAGATATCTTCAAGAATAAAATTGTAAATTATAACTTCCCTTTCATAAATGCAGAACAACTCTCTTGAAATTTGCTATTCCTTACTCAGTGTGAAATAAGATCTTCCTTACAACAGGTTGCAACATATTCCCTACAGTGGATGACAACTAACTGGCCTGTAGTCCTCCACTCTCCCATTTCTTCCCTTTGTTAATCGTTTGAATGCATTTATAACCTTCCGAAGTAAATACAGAGAAATACAGTGGTCCCCATTGCAATTAAAATGAGTATTGCTGTTTTCTCTGAAATTTCATTTTTAATTATACCCGGTCTGTCAGACTTATCCATCCTCATCCCAGTTCTGTTTCCAAATACTACCTTAAAACTGTATATGATGATTTTACTCTTTAGTTACAATGATCCCATGACGACTTCCTATGTCTGGGAGATTTTATGGATCTTTCGCTTTGACGACAGATGCAATGTCACTGTTTCGTCTCCTTGCCATTTTTCTGTTCTCTACAATAAATTCTCATATCGACGCATTCGCTGTGCTACATTTGATCTTGGTTTCGTTTTCCTTTCAAGTATCAACAGAAGCTTTTCGCTAGTATTTACAATTAACGAAGAAAATCACACCACAGGAACAGGCCCGTCAGAGCTCAAAGCCTGTGTCAATCTAGATCCTCTATAGAACATAGAACATAGAAGAATACAGCGCAGTACAGGCCCTTCGGCCCTCGATGTTGCGCCGGTCAAAGCCCACCTAACCTACACTAACCCACTATCCTCCATATACCTATACAATGCCCGCTTAAATACCCATAAAGAGGGAGAGTCCACTAATGCTACTGGCAGGGCATTCCATGAACTTACGACTCGCTGAGTGAAGAACCTACCCCTAACATCAGTCCTATATCTACCCCCCCCCCCCCTTAATTGAAAGCTATGCCCCCTTGTAATAGCTGACTCCATACGTGGAAAAAGGTTCTCACTGTCAACCCTATCTAACCTCCGAATCATCTTGTACACCTCTATCAAATCACCCCTAAACCTTCTTTTCTCCAATGAAAACAACCCCAAGTGCTTCAGCCTTTACTCATAGGATCTTCCTACCATACCAGGCAACATCCCGGTAAACTTCCTCTGCACCCGTTCCAGTGCCTCCACATCCTTCCTATAGTATGGCGACCAAAACTGCACACCATATTCCAGATGCGGCCGCACCAGAGTCTTATACAACTGCAGCATGACCTCAGGACTCCGGAACTCAATTCCTCTACCAATAAAAGCCAGTACGCCATATGCCTTCTTCACTGCACTATTTACCTGGGTGGCAACTTTCAGAGATCTGTGTACATGGACACCAAGATCCCTCTGCTCTTCCACACTACCAAGTAGTCTACCATTAGCCCAGTAATCCATCTTTTTATTACTCTTACCAAAGTGAATCACCTCACACTTAGCTACATTGAACTCCATTTGCCACCTTTCTGCCCAGCTCTGCAGCTTCTCTATATCCCGCTGTAACCTGCCATATCCTCCCTCACTGTCTACAACTCCTCCGACTTTCGTATCATCCGCAAACTTGCTCACCCAACCTTCTAACCCTTCCTCCAGGTCATTTATAAAAATGACAAACAGCAATGGTCCCAAAACAGATCCTTGCGGAACACCGCTAGTGACGGCACTCCAAGATGAACCTTTGCCATCAACTACTACCCTCTGTCTTCTTCCAGAGAGCCAATTCCTAATCCAAACCTCCAACTCACCCTCAATGCCATATCTCTGTATTTTCTGCAGTAGCCTACCATGGGGGACCTTATCAAACGCCTTACTAAAATCCATATATACCACATCTACCGCTTTCCCCTCATCTACCTCCTTAGTCACCTTCTCAAAGAATTCAATGAGGTTTGTGAGGCACGACCTGCCCTTCACAAAACCATGCTGACTATCCTTGATCACATTATTCCTATCCAGATGTTCATAAATCCTATCCCTTACAATTCTCTCTAAGACTTTGCCCACAACAGAAGTGAGACTCACTGGCCTATAGTTACTAGGATTATCCCTACTCCCCTTCTTGAACAAGGGAACCACGTTTTCTAGCCTCCAGTCCTCTGGCACTACTCCTGTCGACAAAGAGGACACAAAAACCAAGGCCAATGGCTCTGCAATCTCCTCCCTTGCTTCCCAGAGAATCCTAGGATAAATGCCATCAGGCCCAGGGGACTTATCTATTTTCACCCTTGCCAGAATTTCCAACACCTCTTCCCTACATACCTCAAAGCCATCCATTCTACTTATTCGTGCCTCAGTATTCATATCGACAACAATGTCCTGTTCCTGAGTGAATACTGACGAAAAGCATTCATTCAGCGCCTCCCCAATCTCTTCAGCCTCCACACGCAACTTCCCATTACTATCCTTGATTGGACCTATTCCTTCCCTAGTCATTCTTTTATTCCTAACATACCTATAGAAAGCCTTAGGGTTTTCCCTAATCCTACCCACTAAGGACCTTTCATGTCCCCTCCTTGCTGCTCTTAGCTCTCTCTTCAGGTCCTTCCGGGCTACCTTATAACTCTCAATCGCCCCTATTGAACCTTCACGCCTCATCTTTACAAAGGCCGCCCTCTTCCATTTAACAAGGGATTCCAACTCCTTATTAAACCACGGCTCCCTCACACGACCCTTTCCTCACTGCCTATCTTTACCTGTCGCCTATTTTCTAAGGTTCTGTTTCGTTCTGCTCCCTGCCTATTCACATATCTGTCTGGATACGTATTAAATGACGCTTTCGTCCCCACCTCCGCTGGCAACGCATCCCAGCATTGATAACCCTCTGTGCAAAGAACTTTTTTTTAGATATCCCCAATAACTTGTTCCGCTTTCATCATGAATTCTTGACCCCGAGTAACTGACTCACCCACCCTGGAAATAAGCTTCTATCTATCCACCCTGTTTAAAACCTCTCATGATTTTGTAAACCTCAATCAAGTCCTCACTCAACCTCAGTCTTTCTAATGAAAATAATCCTAATTTACCAAACCTCTCTTTATATGTAGTTCTCTCCATCCTCGGTAACATTCTGGTGCAAATCCTCTGCCCTCTTTACAAAGCATCCCGATCCTTTCAGTAATTTGGCTACCAGAACCGTCTGCAGTATTCTGAATGTGACCGAACCAAAGTCCTTTACAACTGTAATATGGCCTGCCTACTCTTGTACGCAATAGATTCCAAGAGATTCCCTCTTGTGGGCGACGAGTTAACTGGTCTGTGGATCTCTACTTCTTAAATTGTTGGAATGCAGGAACGAAAGTATGCTATATGCCTTTTTGATCATTCTATCGACCTGCTACTTGCATCGAGCAATAGACCTGAACGCCCAGATCAATTTTCCCCAGGGCTTTTTCCAGTTACTGTATAATTTCCTCTCGAATTGGATCTTCCAAACTCCATCACCTCACATCTGCCCTTTCTCCACCCAACTCTCCAATCTAGCTACATTCAGCTTTGTTCTCTTACACTCCCCTCAAATTTCTGCTACTCTATCAATCTTAGTTTCATCTGCAAACTTCCTAATCAGATCACCTATACCTTCCTTCAGATCATGTAAGTATATCACAACAAACAGTGGTCCAAGCACGGATCCCTGTGAAACACCACACAAAACAGTTGTCCATTTTGAGAAACTCCCTTCCATTACTACACTCTGTCTCCTGTTGCCCAGCCAGTTCTCTAATCCATCTAGCTAGTACACCATGGACCCTTGCAACTTTACCTTCTCCATAAGTCTATCTCATCAAACACCTGATTGAAGTCCATGTATATGACATCTACAGCCCTTTCTCCACTATCAACATTGTCATTCCTCAAAGAATTCTATTATGTTTGCTAAGATGATACCTTCACTGCACAAATCATGGAAGGTCTTGTGTGGAGTCCGACTTGTTTTACCCTGGAGCCATACTGGTTTTATTTTCAAAGCAGGACTTTATAAAATGCCACTGTGATTGGCTGCGTAGAAATTGAATGTTGTTTTGAACAAAATGCAATCTATCCACAAATATAAATCTACAAACGCAAATTAGCCCCCCCCCCCCCCCCCAGATTTATAGGTGTGTCTGTGCGAGATATGCTGAGTGTGTGTGTGTGTGTGTGTGTGTGTGTGTGTGTGTGTGTGTGTGTGTGTGTGTGTGTGTGTGTGTGTTTGGTTGGGGCGGGGGGGGGAGGTGGTGGCTTGCAAGTGAGAGAGAGAGGATGTATATGTTTATTTCCATGTGTGTGAGCGAAAGAGGGTGTGTGTGTATTTATGTGTATGTTTAAGGATGAGAGTGAGAGCCTGTGCTCACGTTAAGACACAGACAGACTTATCAGATCCCTTTCCCCCCATACACCCAGCCCAATGGTTTCAGAGCTTCCCCTCTCTGCAGCCACTGCTCCATTTGTTGTTCATGTTACAGACACTGATGCTGTAACTACAGTGCCCATGCTCCATCCAGAGTTGGGTCACCAAATCCTCTGGGCTCCCTGAATGTCTGAGATTGCTCACAGCACAACCTCCAGCAAACCATCCCCATCCCCTCCACTAACTTTTCAATAACAGGAGACAGATTTCCCTCCACTAAAAGTGATATATCTACTCCTTTATAATTATACTTCAGGGTCCTCCTCGTGTTTCTGACTACATAATCAGCTGTGAGGGACAAACACAGGCGTTCAGTGGACAGGCACAGACCAAGCTTTAATGACATGAGTCAAAGATGCTGAAAATCCCTGTTCAACATATAGCACCACTTGGGACACACCGGGAAGTGAGCAACAGCCCGAAACACAAGCCCCTGTCCATGGAACACCACATGGGATACACCAGCAACAGTCAAGCACACACACCGCTGTCCAACATGGAGAAGGACGTGGGACACACCGGGAAGTGAACAACTGCCCTGCACACACACACACACACACACACACACACACACACACACCTCTTCATGAAGCACGTCAAGGGACACACGAGGAAGTGAACAACAGCCCAGCACACACTTCCTGTCCATGGAGTAACACATGGGACACAGCGGGAAGTGAACAATTGCCTGACACACACCATCACATTATTTCTGAACTTCACAATTCCAGTATTCGAGACACAACCAAAGCCCAAGGCCAGAGATAGATAGAGATGGACAGTGATATTCATATTAAAGATAGAAACGGACAATTTATATAGAAACAGAGCATGTTGTTGAAATATAAGGAACAACCAAGGGAGTGGGTCTAACTGGAGCAGTGAGACCTTGGCGGCTCAATTCGCAAGAATGAGAACATTGAATAATGGCATTGCCAGATCTGCTGACCAAATTTGTTCCACTAAATTTTGAATTTGCCTCACAGAACAAACGCAGAAACTATACACTGGGACAAGTAGACAACCCAATATGGAGAGCATTTAAGCTCATGCCAGTGTATTGCTAAGTAAACTGGACTATCTGCCCAGCATGGGGAGCTGTGCAGACTATCCCAGTGTTTTTCTCAGTTCGCTGGACTATCTGCCCAACATGGGGGGCTGTGCAATCTATTGCAGTGCATTGCTCAATAAACTGAACGATCTGCCCAACATGGGGGGCTGTGCAATCTATCGCAGTGCATTGCTCAATAAACTGAACGATCTGCCCAACATGGGGGGCTGTGCAATCTATCGCAGTGCATTGCTCAATAAACTGAACGATCTGCCCAACATGGGGGGCTGTGCAATCTATTGCAGTGCATTGCTCAATAAACTGAACGATCTGCCCAACATGGGGGACTGTGCAAACTATCGCAGTGCATTGCTCAATAAACTGAACGATCTGCCCAACATGGGGGGCTGTGCAATCTATTGCAGTGCATTGCTCAAAAAACAGAACGATCTGCCCAGCAGTGGGCGCTGTTCAGACTATGCGAGTGTATTGCTCGGTAAGGTAGACTATCTGGCCACATGGGGGCGCTGTGCAGACTATGCTCGTGTATTGCTCAGTAAGCTGGACCAGCTGCCCAGCATGGCAGTATTGCAAAACTTTGCCGGTATATTCCTGCTACTTTTGCACTATGTAACTGACTAATACGGGACAATTTGCCGCCCGTACTGCGAGTGACAGTAAATGGGCTCCCACAAATTAATGTCTCTGTATCTTCATGCATCAGCTCAAGGTAAGGGGTTTTATATGTGCATGTGTGTGTGGTTCTGGGGCAGTGTCAGATGTGAAAATCATTGTCTAAGAGAGAGCACACATGGAGGAAATCAGTTTAAATGTGAACAACTGTTAGGGCTTGGTATAATGGACAGAGAGAGATAGTTCATGGGCAGCTGTGAATGACGTGCTTGAGAATATTAAATAAAGGCATTGCCGGACCCAATAGCATTATAGATCAGTACGCACAAGAATGATGGATGGATGGGGAGTTCTGTGTGATGTCAGATATGAGCTGTGGAGTATTGACGCAGAGTTGTTTCTGCAGGTTTGCAACTGTGAGTGTCAGCAACAGACGAATGCTATCTTTAATACTGTATTTCACAGCTCATGGTTCAAATAGCAGATGGGATCAGCCACTGAAGTATATGCTGGATTTATCAGTAGTTGCAATTAGGAATGGTCAGGGTGTAGTGTCAGGATTTAGTTCATGGCCAAAGGGATCACCACTGTTGTCATTTGTCTATTTCAGCTTCAGATATTGGCCAGGGATGAGATGGAGTCAGAGGAAGGAAATGCAGTTTGTAACCAGAACAGAAGATAGTGACCACAATGTTTTCAATATTTCGATAGCAAGTGCAGTGATGCAACGAATCATGATTCACAGCTGAAACTGAGCAAGTCAACATAGCAACCCATGAGTAACACTGCCAAGCAAGGTGGGAGAGAGTGATTTAAGAATTTGGAAGTGGTTTGTCAAGTGAATATGTGGATTTAGAGTCTTAGCAGGAACGATAACAGTGGCAAGGAGGGTAGAGTGAAAGAAAGATCAGTATTACTGTCAAACATGATTTATAGAATTAATGACTGAACAGTGGGATTTACCAGGTACACTAACAAAAGCCAGGATTGGATAATAAAAATATAATGTAAAGTGCATGTTTGATCCGCCACGATAATGACCTTCGATCATAATATGTAGAAAGAAACCTAACATCCCAGTATAAGCTCCTATCCATTCTTGTGACATTCCAGTCTAAAGTTCTCAGGTTGTGATCCATTGCTGCAACATTCCAGTCTAATGTGCTCAGATTCTGATTCATTGCTGAAACAATCCAGACTCTTGTGTTCAGACTCTGATCTCTCCCCCCTGTCTCTGGAGCTGCTGATTCCTGTTAACACTGTCGGCAATGCTCCCACTATAATGTGGGATAACACATTTAATGGATCCCAATTGTCATTAAAGGATGGAAACCGTCCACTGGGGTAATTTCAACCCATGGCGACTAACATTAATCACAGTCACTGAACAAACAAGTCCAGCTAGCCCCTTCCTGACATCATTTTTCATATCCCAAAAAAGGGAACATTTACTCGCTGTGGGTGGAATGGATGGGCGTTGCTTAGGGATGGACCATAAATCTTTCAATATTCTTATTGTTTCTTCCATGTATGTGGGAGTAGTGCCAGAACACTGCAGGACTGTGTATATTACATACTGTTCATAAAGGGCGACAGTGAAAGAGTAACAGATCAGCTGCATAAGGTGACTGGTGGGGTAATTTCCAGAGCCAATAAACCAGTGTATATATTAATTGTCCATTTACTTTGTGTAATGTTGCCCCTGGTTTTATGTGCACTGTTGTCAAATTCTTCCAAAACCTTGGGACATCATTCAGAGCATCGAGACTGCTGCGCAGGAACAGGAGGAAGTAATTCTGTCCCCATGCCCCTGTTACAGAGGGACGAGGCCATTCAGCCTCTCAAGTCTGTTACAGAGGGACAGGAGGAGGCTATTCTGTTTCTTAAGCCTGTTATGCAGTGACTATTTGTTGTAAAATGCTTATGGAGAAGAATAGTCCTAATATAAACTTTAAAGTTTTAAGTTGAGTCAGGCCAAATTTGAACGTTTTATGTTGGCAATTTGAATAGCTTCTTTGGAGAAGCTATTGGCAGGAAAGTGGGAGGACTTCACAAATGAGTTATAGAGTCTAGAGAAAGCATGTTCCTGTCTATGAGCAGGGTAAGGCTGGTAAGTGTAGGGAGTGCTGAATGGTGAGCAGAATGATAGGTACAGACAGTGGGGATCGAGTGAATCCATTTTGGAGTACCAGGGATGTAGGCGAATACCCAAGAGGGAAATCAGGAGGCCAAAATGGGGACATAAGATATTTTTCGAAAGTATGGTATGGGACATTCCAAAGAGATTGTACAAATACATTAAGATCAAAAGAGTAACTAGGGAGAGAACAGGACCCCTTAAAGATCAGCAATGTGACCTATGTGTGGAACTACAGGAGATCGGTGAGATACTAAATAAATATTTTGCATCAGTATTTACTGTGGAGTAGGATATGGAAGGTAGAGAACTTCGGAAATGAATAGTGATATTTGAAAATTGCCCATATTACAGAAGATGAGGAGCTGGATATTTTAAAATGCATTACGGTGGATAACCCCCTCTGACCTTTTAAGTGACTCTTGGCTAGGCACATGGATTTTAGTACAATGAAGGTTAGTCTGACCTTAGAGTAGGATAAACTGCCGGTACAACATCAACAGCTTAATGGCCTGTACTGTGTTGCACTGTTCTATGATCCCTGAACTAATCAGATGTATCCCAGATCTGTTGGGAATCTAGGGAAGTAATTGTTCAGTCTCTGGCTGAGATATTTGTATCATGGACAGTCACAGGTAAGGTTGTGCCATTGTTTAAGAACAGTTGGTAAGGAAAAGGCAGGAAACTGTAGACAAGTGGGACTGATGTCATTGGTGGGTAAATTGTTGGAGGCGATTCTGAGGGACAACATATACTTGTGTTTGGAAAGGTAAATTCCGATTAGCGATATTCAACATGACTTTGTGTGTGGGAAATCTTGTCCCACTCATTTGATTTAGCATTTTGAAGAAGTGACGAAATGGTTGATGAAGACACAGAAATATAACTGTGGAATAGAATATTCCACAGTTAGTAAGGCATTCAAAATGGTTCCACATGGTAAACTGGTTAGCATGGTGAGATCACAAGGAATACAGGGACAGTTGGAGGTAATTGGCTCGAGGGTAATTGACGAAGGAAATGTTTGTGAACTGTTATTTTTTTTGAACTGGAGGCCTGTGACCCGCAGTGTACCACAAGTGTCGAATGAATTTTGTCATTTTACATAAATGATTTGGATGTGAATACAATAGGAATGGTTCGTGAGTTTGCAGTTCACACCAAAATTGGTGAGGTAATGGACAGTGAAGATGGTTAACTCAGAGTAAAAGGGACGCTGATCAGATTGGCTGAAGGGCCGAGGAGAGGCTGATGGAGTTCATTTAGACAAATGGAAGGTGTAACATTTTGTTGAGGCACATTGTGTTAGCACTTATAGGTCGGATCCAGGGATGTGTTTTCAAACACAGACAGCTACATAGAAATAATCGAAGCCCTGCAGTGTGGAACCAGGCCTTTTGGCCCACCGAGTCCACACTGACCCTCCAGATCAACAAACCCAAACGTTAGACCGCTAACTCGACATTTCCCATAGACAATCCACCGAACCTGCACATCACTGGATATTGCAGAATAATTTAGTGACGTCACTGAACCTAACCTGGACATTTTTGGACTGTGAGAGGAAAACCAAACACCAAAAGCAAGCTCACACGCACACAGGGAGAAGGTACCAATACTGCACAGAGAATCACCAAAGGGTGGAATCGAACGCAGGTCATTGGTGCTGTAGAGCAGTATCGCTAGTCACTGTGCCACTCAATAACCAACTGCAAGCGAGACTGCATCCTCCCACATTCTCTGGATCCGTCACTTCTGTTCAAATTATGTCAAATTCCTGTGCGGTGATTCTGACAAGCCTTCCTTTACCTCCACTCCAGAATTCATATTGTGAATGACAGGGCCTTAAGGTGTGACTGACACATTGCCTGCCGTTCTGCCCTCACCCCTTCCCCTTCTTCCCAGATCAAGTTGTCCATTAATACTGCAGCATGCAAGATAATTGCTGATCTAAAATAAAACAAAGAGCTGCATATACTGGAGATCGAAAACAAAAGCTGTTCTGATGAAGAATTCCAAAATTAAAAATGTTGACTCACTCTCTTCCTACAGAGGATTAGGAAAAAGTGAATTCTGAAATGAATTCCTGATGAATGGCTTATGACCGAATCATCGACTTTCCTGCTCCTTGGATGCGCCCTGACCTGCTGTGCTATTCCAGGGCTAAACTTTCAACTATCATCCTTCAAATAGTACCAGACCCGTTGAGTTTTGCCTGCAAACGCGTGTCTATCTAATTTCCAACATACACAATTTTTCCGCTGCAGTATTTACTTCCATACACATCTCCCACCAGAATGTGCTTCTACTTCTTGCTTATAAGGTCCAGTCAAATTGTTTCTGTGTAATCTGATTGCCGGGGTGAGATGAATGGTAGATTCAGCGAGATCTTTCCTGACACCTTTCTTGATGTCACAAAACCTCGCTGCACGTTGTCGAACAATATAGGAATAGCAAAGGCAGAGAAGGATATGGGCCAAATGCAGGGAAATGGGGTTAATGTGGACGGACGTTTTGGTTCGTAAGGACCAGTTTTGGCTGAATGGCCTATCTCTGTGCATGACTGCAAAGGAAAGTGGTTTTGGGTTTAGACAGAGAAGGTGCGATTCAGACACAATGTCATGGAAGGCTGTGATCAGAGGTTTCAGAATGCTGAAATATAGACATTTCGATGCCATCCGGCAAAATATGCCAGTATTACCAGGAATGATGGTGAACAGGATATAGGTGTGAGGTCAGATGATGGAGAGTTTTGGATGAGGATTTGTTCAGCAGCTATGTACCTGGGAGTGGTGTTAGCAAAGTCTTCAACTCATTGGGCTGAATCCAACAATAATTCATCTTTGTGTGATTTTCATTGAGTGTGACAGAGGGATTGTCTGTGCGAGGCCGAGCTAGTTCCCTGGTGCTTTCTTACGAACTCACCTCATTAACTACCCACCCTAGCCCATGGTATCCCTCTCATTCAATGCCAGCCCGATTCTCCCAACTGTCTTGGTTGGAGGTACCCACCATCGCCTGTATGCCCCTAAATATGCCATGATCCATGGCACTGGTGCCATCTTTAAAAGAATAATGGGCACATGATAGAGCTTTCCTCAGTTTGGAGCTGCCCTGTACAATTTACCCAGAGCATGGCAGATTAAGGCAAATTACACCACGGGTTGTCAACAGGGTCACGGATGTCCTGGTGGATGAGTTAGTACGTTTCTTCCCAGAGTGGGCCACACCACCAGACCCACCGAGCATGGTCTGAGCTCACCACCCAGCTCAGTGCAGTAGCTGCTGTCTGAAGAATGTTCAGTAACACACGACAAGCATCAATAACCTTCCCCACTTTGTCAGCATGAGGGTCACTGTATTCTCTCTGCTCCCTCACACTCACTGTATATCTGTTACAGCACCGACCCCCGAACAAGGCTCGTGCTCCATCATTCTCACGCCTGCATTCAGCATCTACCACCCCCCCCACCCCTCTCCCCCTCTGTTGCTTACCTTTGTAATACCCCCACAGATTGGAGAATGCTGATTATGGCATGTTTCAGAAAATATTCCAAATAAATCCCAGCTTCAGGAAAATGGCAGTGCTTCTTTGTGTAAAACATTAGGGGAAGAAACAGAGTTTTTTTAAATCACTTGCAATTAAAATCCATAATGAGGCCATTCAGCCCTTCAAATATGCTGTACCATTTAATAAGATCAGGGGCGATCTGACTGTTTTCTGAGCTTCACGTTTCAGGAACTTTCCATCATTCAGCCCACTGGTTTCCTGTCACTGACCAAACGACACTCAGGCACTTTTTACCACGGATTTCTTCAAGGATGTGTTCTGGAGGCATTTCCCATAAGGATGGATCCTCCAAAAAATATGCTCCATCAGCTTTTTCCTTTCAAGCGATGCTTAGCATGCTTCACACAGACCAATCAAAAATATAGTCTTAATTTACAGTTATCGATATCTAATCACAATTAGTAATTCTGGTTATTTCGCTTGTGTCACATTATTATATTCAACCAAAGAAAGCATCTAATCACCTGTCTCCTTAGAAAAAACAATTTCCAGCGGCTTTTATTTTCCTCAGCCATTATCTTGACCGTCATCTGAATTGTACCTTTTCCATTCTTATCAAAGTCTATACTTTACTTTGAGTTTGGCTATTTCTGTCCATAGTAGTTATATAGTCTCCCACTCTGTTGGCTGGATGGCTAGCTTGTGATGCAGAGGAAGGCGAGCACCGCAGGTTCAATTCCCCAAACTGATCGAGGTTACAATTAAAGGGACGTCCTCCAAACCTTACCCTGTCACCCGAGATGTAATGACCCTGAGGATAAACCGCAATTTGTGGTCTCACGAATAAGAAAGTGGGACTTTATTCTATCCAGGATAACATGTTAATTTTTTCAAATATATTGTTATTGAGAGAAAATCTTCTTAATGCTACAATGAACCAAAAAGTATCCAACTCAAAAAACAATGCAAATTGAACAAAATGACACATTGTGCGTGTATATACAAAGCAAAAAGATAAATAAACGGGCAGAAGGAAAATAAAAATAAAAACAAATAAATAATACAACTCAGTGTGACAAAACTTTGGCTCTCATCCTACATGAGCATTAACAAATATACGTCCATTTGCCCGTAATTCTTCCTGCCTGGACATTAGAATCATTAGTCAGGTTCGTCATAGCTATATAAAAGTCCTTATTAGAGTGCCGGATCAGCCTGTATTTTAATAATTCAAAAAGGGCTGCCATGTCTTATAAAAAGCCTCTATTTTGTGTTGCACCATACCTTTAAAAACGCCCACAGGGCCATGCTCCAAAACGAGCTTGCGAAAACGCAAAAGACACAGGGGGTTTTCAGGCACCAAACAGAACAGAATGTTTTTCTGAACACAGAGAGTGAGGGTATTGAAGTATATTTTTTTCCTTTGCACAACGAAATAAGGTACACTGGGCAGGCCCACGAAAAGGGAAACCAGATCCATCTCCAATTCGGTCCCCAACATTCTCTCCATAACACACCGCTCCTATAACGCTGGTGAAAGGTCAACAAGCTATGAGTAAGAGTGCCCATAGTCATTCTGTATTTGAGACATGCTCCCATTTTGAGTTCTGAGAAAGTATCTGCCGCCAGATAGACTCTATGAAGAATCTTCACCTACATGGCAAGAGTATTCTTACAGATTGAAATCCTTCTTGCAATTTCATAAACATCCTCCCCTGTGTCCGAAGAGATCTGAACGCCCAACTCTCTTTGTTGACCTCAGAAAGGCGCAAAGTCTCGTCTGATGGGCCACTCTCCAACAAATGATAAAGGGTACTGAAAAAGAGTATGTTCTTAGCACTAAGCACCCTCTTCTGTGCATCGGATCTGTACGGGTCTGTTAAAAGCGTGGTTCTTTTTTGAGTAACATCTCTGATCTGATAAAACGAAAACAGAAGACATCTCTTCTCGGTAGGGTATAGTTATGACTTATTTGATCAAAGGACATCCTTGTTTCTCCCTCAGATAAATCATCAAAGCAAGATACACCGACGAGTTGCAAACAGTTTAAATATGGAATCCAGTATCCACGGTCATAAACACGGTCCACCACGTTTTGGGATAAGAAATGAGGTTTGGCTATATTGCCCTCGATCGGACACATTGCCCTCAATGTTTTAAAATTATTGATACTCATTGGGAAATGTCAATGCTCCATAACTGCCCTCATTTTGTCTATGAATAGCAGACTAATAAGGGAGCGCTTTGCCTGAGAAGCTTCAATATCTAACCATATTGACGCCAAGCCCTCACTAACATCGGGTAAAGAAGAGCTTAATTGATAGCTTTTAATATCCAGGAGATACACTCCCCGCAAAGTGTGGGGTCGTTGTAATTTGGTTAACTTGATAAGGGGTCGTTTATGATGACAAATCAAAGAGTTGCGTCATCCATTAAGTCTCCTAAATGTCTGTCCGGGAAACATCAAATAACGCATTCACATGGGGTATAGCAAACAAGGGAGGGAATTCATTGTAATAAGAGCTATCCGATCTAGCCAGGATATTGGAAGTGCCTCCCATCTTCGAAGGTCTTGTTTAAGTTTGTCAAACAAATGGACAAATTCCAACTTTAATATAAGTTCAAAGATACGATTAATTACTATACCTAAATAGGGAATATCCCCCTACCCCCGGGATCATTGAAAAAGAAACCAGGTTTCTCCATTGACATCTGGTATTTCCCCAAGATCGCCCATAGACATGGCCTCCGACTTTGTAAAATTAATGGTATTAACGTGACTTCTCTCCCACTTCTGGGGCATATAGGTTGGGGTCCCTGCAGATGGCCTTCACCAGTGGCTCAATGACCAACGTAATCAACACTGGCAAGAGGGGTCTACCTTGGACTGCCTCTTGGAATATTAATGTTATAGGATCTCAAAACATTGGTGAGAAACGTGGCCAGAGATTGCTTACAAGGACCCTCACCCACTTGATAAAAACAATGCCTCGACCAAACCATTCTAACATATAGAAGACATACAGCCGCTAAACCCAATCAAATGCCTTCTCTGCGTCAAAAGGGATCACTAATACCTATATAGTTTGTTCTGGACACGCTTGGACCATATTGAGTAATCTTCTAATATTGATGGAGTATCTGCAGCCCTTTATAAGCTGGTGTGGTCCAGTTTGACAATGGAAGGATACCCATTTTCCAGCCGTAATGTAAGGATTTTGAAGTCAACATTTAAAAGTGAGATGCGCCTCTAAGAGGTACAATCTTCAAGTGTTACCGTTTTCTTAAGAATAAGAGAGCCATGAACCTCTCTTATAGATGATGGGAGTCAATCGTGACCGTTTGAGTGACTAACATGGTAAGCATCAGCACTGACAATAAGTTTATAAATTCCACATAAAATTCACTTTGAAATACGTCAGGACCCGGCGCCTTTCCGCCCTGAAGCTGCTTTATGCTCTCCAGCACTGACAATGGTGCATTAAGGCAAGACACCCATTTGGGGGTTACCCCTGGAAGATCCAAGTTCTTGAAGAAAGATTCCATCTTAATCCTCATAAAGCTCAGTCTGATATAATTCGGAGTAAAATCTCCGAAATGCTGCTTTAACCTTTATGAGATTGGAGCTAAGGGTTCCACTACCTTCCGTAATTGAGGTAATGGCTTTGTGGCTCTCTTTTTACTCGCAAGATAGGCTAAATACTTGCCCGGGTTTATCACCACGCTCAAACAGCCTTTATTTTACAAATGTAAGTTCCTTCTTCGTTGTCTGTGTGAGCATAGAATTCACTGTAGACCAAAGCGTTGTGATCCTCTGCAACCTAGCTACTGAGGGTCTATCACAGTATGCCCTCTCGGCTGTCTTCAACCGTGCCTGGAGCAAGCGTTCCTGCTCCAGCTTCTGCCACATCCTAAGAAGTAATTATTCCTTTGGCATAAGCCTTAGCAATTTTCCATAGAATGGATGGGTTACTGGTTGAATCTGAATTAATGGCTATGAAAGATCTGAATTCATTACAAAAACACTCAACTAACTTACTATTCTTAAGAATAAAAGGATCCATTCGCCAGAGTCTCGAACCTGCTATATTGCCCTTAATCTTAACCAGTAAGTATGCTGTTGCATGGTCAGAACTGGTAATATTCCCAATTGTACAGAACACCACTGAATCGAAGATTGCTGCAAAGTGAGAAGAGATCAACCTAGTGTGGCCTTTCTGCGGGTTAAAGAAGAAAGTAAAATCCGTATACATGCGGTGGATCTGCCTCCAAACATCTACCAGCCACAGTTCCACACAAAATTTGCTTAGATTGTTAAGATAGTACTGGGGGCTTTTGGCCATTCTGTCCACCGTCAGTGCAAATGACAATTGAAATCTCCTCCTACAATAATGTGCTGTGAAGAAAGATTACTTAATTTGGAAAATGCATCTATCAGGAATTTAAGGCTGTGCGCCAGGGGGCAATAAACATTCAAAATACCGTTTTCATCCCCATAAATCTTTGAGGATTATGATCCTCCCGCGGGTGTCTCATACAATCTCATAATGTAAGTGGAAGATTCTTCCTCACCAGTATGGCTTCTCCCCTGCTCCTAGTATCAAAAGACGAGAAATAAACCCGATCAACCCCACCCTGCTGTAATGTGAAATGCTCCTTGTCATCAAGGTGCATCTCCTGCAGTAGGACAAAAACCACCCTCTCCTTCTTAAGGCTAGAACGTACCCGTTTCATATTAAATGGCTCCCCTTAATGCTCCAGATACACCATTTAAGCTTGACATTGGCCATAACACACTGGAACAACGTTTGAACTCCAGAGAGGAAGAACTCGAATTACAAAACTCATGAGCATCAATGACAAAACACTCATAGAGCCTAAAAAAAGACTAACTAAAGCTACTGCAACTAACAAGCTCTCAAGACGTTCCATAACTAAATGCATACAAAGACAACAAAAAACAGGATACAAAGTGCCAATGGCTCTCAGGAGGGCATTTACCCCCCGCCCACTGGGGGCATTTGCACTTCACAAATCTGTATCTTCTGCCCCATTAGTAATACTGCATCCAGGGCAATTAATCACAAACATCGGGATTGAACTGCCCTTAGGTAGGTATTCAGTCATCACGATCACCTTCATAACTCCCTCCAGCTTGAGCGGAAACCGACACACAAACTAAGCAAGAGAAAAACGAGTTGTAATACTAATGAAGAAGTTAAAAGTGTGTAATCTACCCACCCCTGACTATAATTTAATAGCAGAAGGATTCAACAAACTTCCTTTAAAACGAGAGAAACATGATTATCGATATCCATGAAAGCATCCAGCCTGCTTTATAGTGTCCACAAAGTTTTCGCATCAATGGATGCGAAGTCAATGGATCTACTGAAAGAATCACCAGTGCGTGGATCTATTGAAAGCATAAGGAGCACCGCTGGGTCCATTAAGAAAAACTGAATCTCAAGTTCCCTTAGTATTCTCTTGAGAACATCAAAAGATTTTCTTTTTTGAGTCACTGCCACTGAAAAGACCTGGAAGAACATAATCCTGGAGCCCTTGTCGGATCTTTTCCCTGTGTTCTGGAAGCTTCCATAAGTCTTTGAATGCCCCTGCAACTACGTAATCGTACAAGGACAGGGTGAGGGCGTTGGTCTGAGTCTGACCTGCGCGCCGTAACCTGATGAACTGTCTCACTCTTCACCTGTCCCTCTTCAGCTTCGAAGTGAAGGAATCACGGCAGCCCGTTCTCGAAAACAACTCACTGGCTGAACACCTTTTGTCTCCAGCAGACCGATGATATGAACATTCTTCATTCTGCCCTGTTTTCGAGGTCGTCACCTTGTTCAGTTAAGGTACGGACCTGTTTGCCAAGGGCGAGGATCCGCTCCTTAGAGGAATCGATCACAGACTCTGCCCTTGCAGTTTGACGCTCGACCTCATCCGTTCTGTTTCCAAGGCTTTCAAGTTTCTCGTCATGTATTTGGAGAACGGCTGAGAGTGATTCTAGTTTCCTGCTGAACTTTTCTTCAATCATGGCTTCAATCATTTAACGTAACTTGGTGAACTCAGTGACCAAAGCCTGCTGAGTAACTGGATCCATTGAACGAGCATAGGGGGTCACAGCTACAGCCTCAGGCATGCTGAAAGCTTCTGACGTTGCCCTGCGTGTTGGGACTTACTCGATCCTTTCCCGTGTTTTGTCCACTTGACAAAACGGAATTAGTAAGGACTCTATAGCTCATTTAGTGTTCAATTTTAAGTCAATGACTGTGGTGGGTAGGTTAGATTACCACTGTGATTCAGAGCCCAACAAAGCAGACCATTCATATCGCTGCCATCTTGTATCCCCCTTAAAACTTTATCGATGTTATCATTTCGTTTAATTCCTGGATATTCTGGAGCCGTGTCATTCAGTACCATTGTCTACATTTTCCCCACAAGGCACATTGCTGCCCATTCCTCGATAATCCTTGACTCCTTTGTGATTCGTGAACCTGCCTCAAAAATATTCAATATCTCTGCCTCGAATACTGTGCAGGAAAGAGTGTTCCAAAGACTCACTACACCATGAGAAAATGAAATTAACCGACTCATCGATGTGTGAGTTTAGTTTTATTTTTGTATCCTTATCTGAGAAAGGATATAGTAATATTGGAAGCAGTTCAGAGGTGCTTCCCTTCACTTATTCTATGGATGAAGGGCTGACAATATGGAGACGTTAACAGGTTACCCTTGGAATGAGAGCTGATCTTATTGAAATATACAATGCCTTGAGGTGAATGGATCAACTAGATACCCACTGGGTGTTTGCATAGTCCAAACTCGAAGTCATTGTCATAGAACCCTTACAGTGTGGAAGCAGGGCATTCTGCCCATCAAGTCCACACAAATCCACCAAACAGTATCCTACCCAGACCTGTCCCCCTACCCTATCCATGTAACCCTGCATTTCCCTTGAATAACCCACTTAACTTACACATTCCTGGTCACTCTGAATAATTTAGCATGGTCAATCACTCTATGCTGCACATCTTTGAAATATGAGAGGAAACTGGAGAACTGGGAAGAAACCCACACAGGCACGGGAAGAATGTTCAAACTCCACATAGAGGGTCGGATGAGCTTGGAATTGAGCTCAGCTCCTTTCTGATATGAGGTAGCAGTGCTAACCATAAATCCACCATACTGCTCCATTAACCCTATTAGTTACCTGTGGCTGATGAAAGAAATCTGCCTGACTTGTTCCTGTCACTGATTCAGGCCCAGTCTGAAACCTTTATAATCGGTCATACCACCAATCTGGTTACATTTAAAATGTGTTATGAGCAGTGGAGGAGTGGGACTAGAAAAGGAAACTGTTGACACCCTCCAACTTCAGTCAGAACCGGATTGAGGAGAAATTCTCAAAGTTGGATTTCATAAAAGTGGGAATTCTCTTTCTCAGATGTTTGAGAAGGTTGAATCTTTATATTAAAGCAAGGCTGGCCTCGTCTGATTGTTAATAGACAGGTGAATCAGGGATAATGGTGCATGGAGAGAAAAGTGCAGCTGGGACCAGAATGAGATGAGCCACGACCTTATTTACATGTGGAGTAGTGCTAAAGGGCCGAATGGCCCACCTGAATGTTCCATTCAGCCCTTGGGACCTGCTACACATGGGCAGATCGAGACCACTCCAATGGTTAGGTGCAGTTTCAGAAATGTACTTAGAAAATCCAGGCTGGGTCAGAAAGTGACCACCAACCTCAATCCTTCATTCCAGGCTTCCCCTCTCTGTAACTTTTGCTTCATATGTGAGTCATATTCCAGACCCAGATTCACAGTGAATACAACCAACATACCCCACCAAGGGTTAACTCAAACAAATCTTCTGGTCTCCCTGAATGCGACATTGTACAATACGATTTCCAGGAAAATAACCCGTTACTTTCCAAAAGCATAACATAAGAATGCAAGAAAAAGGAACAGGAGTCGGCCATTCGGCCCCTCAAGCCTGAACTCTCATTTAATAAGAACATGGCTGTTCGGCTCCAGGTCTGAACTCTGCTTTCCCACGCAATTCGTTGTATCCCTCCACAACTCTTTTGGAATAGGGAATTTCAGACATTCCCTACGTTCTGAGAGAAGATTGAAATTGATGTTCCTTATTCGGTATCTATCTCCTTGAGTTCGAGGCTCAGGGGAAACACCTTCTCAACATTTACCTTATCAAGCCCCCTCTGTATCTTGTACATTTCAGTAATATCATCCTTATGCATTTCAACCGCAATGAATAATCGCCTCACCATTTTCGATGCACTCAATAAATCAACCCTTTCATGCCAGGAACCCGCCTCATGAACCAACCTAGTTACTTGCAACATCAGCATGCTGACGGTACGTTTCATGCACAAGAACACTCCAATCCCTTTGTACTGCTCCTTTTTTCGGGAGTCCTCTCCATTAAATAGCAGCCTGAATTTTGATTCTCAGTGTCATCTACAAACTCGGATGTATATTGCGCTCAGCTCCCGCCGTCAGGCTATCAGTGTAGATTATAAATAACTGATGCCATCGGCCTGATATTTGTGGTAATCCAGTAGATACACCTTTATCATGAAGATCCAGTAATCCTGACTCTCCTATTTTTATGTGTTAACCCACCGTCATTCCATGCTAATATATTATCCATCAAACTGAAAGCCTGTGTCTTGTGTCAGAACGTTTATTTTGTGATACCCTGTGGAAAATCTCTGGAAACCTCATGTTGACCAGTTCCCTTTATCATGTCTGCTTGTCACATTCTCAGGACTTCCTGATGAAGGGTTCTTGCCCGAAACATTGACTTTCCTGCTCCTTGGATGCTGCCTGACCTGTTGTGCTTTTCCAGCATGACTCTAATCTTGACATTTTCAGGGATCTCCAGAAAAAAAAATTATGATTTTACAGAACAAAAGTAGTTTCTCTTTCACAAAACCATGTCAACTCTGGGTTTAGCTTTTCTAACTGCCCTGCATTTCCTTCATTACCAACAGGCTCTAGAAGATTCCCAGCAGTAATGGTTAGGCAAAATGGTTCCTGCTTTCTGCCTCATTCGTTTCTTGAAGACAGGCGCCACATTGGAGGGTCTCCAGTTTCGCTGGAACACTCCTGTAATCCAGAGAGCTATGGAATATTTCACAAAGTGCCGCTAGTCACTGTGTGACCACTTCTTTTAAAATTAACTATGAATTACTGCTGACCTGTTATCCTTATTCTTATCTGTTAGTTTAAAACCTTGTTACTTTTGTTACAGACAGTTCAAGAAATTCCCTTCTATTGCATTTTGTTTATACCATTTAAATGCTTACAGTACTTTCCCCATGAGGAACGATTGAAAATGCTGGTGTAAGTTATTTGCCTGTTCCCTGTGGCCAGTTCTCTAGTTACACCCTCCATATGGCCTCAATGTACTTTCCTGACTGCACTTCTGCCTCAGCTCACAAACGTATATTTAAACTTTTTTTTTTATACAGACGGAAAAGCTCGTGATGCTTGCTTTTATATTTCTTGCAAATTTATTGCATCACATCTTTTCATACATCTTCCTCGCTTTCGAGATTCATACAGTCATATTGGGCACAAACACTCCATTTGGTCCAATTTGTCCATGCTGGCCAGGTTTTCTAAACTAAACTAATCTCATTTGCTTGCACTTGGCCCATATGCCTCTAAATGTTTCCCATTCATATGTTTGTCCAAATGTCTTTGAAATATTGTAGCTGCACTTGCATCTACCACTGTTCCTCTGGCAGCTAATTCCATACTTACATCACCCTCTGTGGAAATAAAGTTGCCCCTTTGTCCCTTTCAAGTTTTTCCTCTTTTGCTTTAAAGTTAAGCATCTATGTTTGAACTCCCCAATCCTGCAGAAAAACCTTGGCTATTCACCCTATCCATGCCTCCCATGACATTAGAAACTTCGAGAATATCACCCCTCAACCTCCTACACTCCATCTGACACTAACTTCAAGAAAGAAATGTTTAACAATAAGCACATCAAATTTGAAAGAATAATAAAGATGACAGGTAAAGAAAACAGTCCAAACTTCAAACTGTCAATTTTGCTCTATGTTACAAAACTAAGGCAGCATGAAACTCTTACTAGTGCCAATAACAGGTCAAGCACCTGAATTCCTTAGTGTGAAGGAGGTGATGATCTATAGAGTGAAAACCTATCTCTTGCTAGATATATATAATACCACATGGTCAACATTCTCTCTCCTGTTCTCCCTGTCACCTTGTGTGGTTTTGTTTTCTTTATATTACGCTCAGTTAGAGAGAACCCGTTTCCCCCATTCACATCTTCTCGTTCACCACTGCTAATAGCCCGCTTATCTTATACCACGCCCTCTTTTCCAAGTCATGCATCCCCCAACTCCGGCAAGGGATTAAAAAGCCCAGTTTCCAACCCTTTTCAGTTCTGAACAAGTCACACGGACTTGTAAGGATAACTCTGTTTCTCAGTCTCTGCAGATGCTGCCAGACCTGCCGGGTTTCTCCAGAAACGAATAGGCTCAGCACAAATTTTCAATTAAACAAATAACTATGGATACTGGAATTAAAAACACAAAAATTGTTGGAAAAACTGAGAGCTTCGTAAAAAGTCACTTGACCCGAAAGATTAACTCTGCATTCACTATAAAAGACGCCCGCAGACCTGCTTTATTTCTTCAGCAATTTTTGAACAAGCTCCAATTTGTGAAAGCTTTTCAAACGCCCTGTCCTACACGGAGCGTCGTACCCTGGGAACTGAATGAGAATGCAAAGTGCACACATTCATTGGCTCAGAAACTGCATATGGCTGGCATCACTGACACCACAGAGCTCTTCAACATGGTCAGGGAGAAAATCCGAGAGAAAAACATTCACATCAACCACAGAAGATGACAATAAGATAAAGGAGAAGATTCAGGTGAATATATTAAAGGGTTTGAATAATGTAACAATTTGGAAGCATGACACCAAGGAGAGACCCTCAGCAGAATGAGAGTTGGACAATAGAAGTATTACCGCATCAGAAAACAGGTGAGGTCACTGAGTTCACGGCTGATCGGTGAATGGGTCTCGATGTGAACTGGGGGACAGTCAGTAGAATTGAATCGCAGATATTGCAGCTCAAACTGGGCTATCGCGTGATGCTGTTGACAACAGCAGCAATAGAAGTAGGATTGTATTCAAACATAATCTGTATCATTTTCCCCAGGATATTCCATCAGTCTACAATTACCACCAAGCCGAGTGATGGTTCAGTGATGTGTGTGGGTGAACATGTCAAGGTCAGGACCATGTGTACCTAAAGCTGATGACAAACCACTAAAGCTACCGCACTTGAATGGTTTCATTCCAAACAGCAGAACTGACATCTGATAGAGAGGATGAAATGATCCCAAGATCAACAGATCAGATCTAATATCTGCAGTCCTGCCACATCCAGACATAAATGTCGGTGTACTACTAAACAACTTACTGGAGAATAGGACTCCAGAAATATCCCCATTTTAAGTAATGGAACAGCCCTGCACATTAATGAAAAAGACAAGGATGACGTATCTGCACCAACCTCACCAGAGGTATTGAGCCGATGGTCCACGTCACCCTCGTCATGATGCCACAGAAGCACAGATGTCAGTCTTCAACGAATTCGATTCGCTGCACTTGACATGAAGAAACAGTTGGACACGTAGATACGACAAAGGCAATGGGCCCTGACAGCATTTCTGCAATGGTACTGAAGACTTGTGCTGCACAACAAGCCGTGTCCTTGGGGAAACTTTTCCATGCCAGCTCCAACTCTGACAACTCCCTGGCAATGTGGTATATTACTCACACTATGTCCCATCCCCTAATAGATTAATAATTACATTCTGACCATTTAACACTCCCTCAGTGCCTTCACAATAATCACATTGATGGGAATTCATTTTGACACAGCTGTCGAGCAGTACAGAAATAACCTGCTCAGTGTGATTTCCGATAGGTTCCTTTGTGGACATGGTGCTGTTGTAGAAATGTCACTGGATTGCTAATCCAATACAGGATAATGCTCTGGGCAGCTGGTGAAAGTTAAAAAAATAATAAAATATCATGATCTAGAATCTGGTGATGGGAACAGTGACCTTGATCCAATGTTGATTGTAAACATCGATCTCCTTCCCCAATGTACTTTCAGGAAGTGAATCTCCCGTGCTTTCCTGGTCTGGCCTAAAAGTGTCTCCAGACACACAGACATGTGATAAAGTCTTCAATGGTCCCTGAACCGGCCGAGCAAGACACTCTATTGTATCACACTGCTCCAAAGTCTTAAAGGATAAAACCAGACAGAATACCCGGCACCAGCCTCGATATCAGAAAACAGAAGGGAATCACAGTTCTGTTGACCCTGCAAAGGCCTCCTTCCTAACATCTGAGAGCTTGTGACAACATTTACAGAGCTTTCCCACAGGCTGCACAGAAACATCGGGAAAGGAGTAGGTCATACAACACATTGAGCCTCCCCCATGCTAGTTCATTTAAAAAATCTCCTCAATGCAGTTTCCAAGACACAGTGTTCATATCCATTAATATGATTAAACATTGTGAAATATAAAATAAGGACTGTTGTTGTCCCTTCAGTCCATCAATCTTGCTCCTCGATTCAATACACAGGCAGTTTTCTGAAAACACTGGTTTATTCAACGTGATTTGACTGCAGTGCGATTCGTGAACTGTCCACCTCTTTTCTATAAAGTGAGCTCCCGCTCACTGCGACGCGATTCCTTGCCAGGCACCAGCTGAACAACAGAACCCAGCTTCAGGATCCTCTGTCTGCAAAATGCACTCTCTGAGTGTTCAGCTAAAACAGGAATGCAATCCGCTCTGCAAAGCCTTGTACCTGAGCCTGAAACTGGGAAGTATTCTCTCCAATTAGAAGGAACTTTATTTCAAACTGGGGGAGAATCTTGAGGAGAAGTGGAATTCCATGTTGGCATCACGTGGTCAGTCAGTCCTGCGCGCTTTCTGGTGAAGAGTTTTGTAAAAGGTACAGGGATGTAGCCAGTGACTGTATTGTGAAAGTGTTGCATTTACAGCACTATTTCATTACCATATATGATTTAAAGGTTTAATTAGACTGTGCTAGTGTGTGTTAGACGAACTTTAATTTTGTTTTTTTACTGATATTTTGCCGTTCGCCCATTATTCTCTTTTCCCCATAGACCACATTATTAATATTACATGATATTCTGCAACACAGTGATGCACAGGAACACAGCTACCACATTATTGGAGAGAAACCTGTAATAATATCTGATCCTCTATCTTCATACCATACCCAGCTCTCTCCCTATCCCTTTAGTTTCCAGAAATCCATTTTTATATTCAGTTCCTTGGTTTCCACAGTCTGATCTGAGAGATAATTCCCCAGGTTCACCAGTCACTCCGTGCAGACATTTCTTCTCATCTCAATGCAGAGTGGTCTGTCTGTACCTAATACTGTGGCCCCCTTGCTTTGATGTCCCAGCCAGGGAAATTGTCACCCCTGTTTCCAATCTGTTTTGTCCTGACAGAGTTTTATATATTTCACTGATATCTCCACTCATTTTCCTAAAGGCCATGTAATTCAGGCCCAGCTGCCCCAGATTCTGCTCCCACAACAGCGATCAGTCTGGTCATCTTCGCTGCTCTGCCTCAATGTCAGGTTTGTCCTTTATTAGGTAAGGAGACGAAAACTGTACATAATACTGCACAATGTTCGAGATGAGGTCTCACCATCGCCCTGTACAGCTGCAGTAAAACACCCTTGCTCTTGTATTCAAATCCCCCTGAAATGAAGGTGAATACACGATTTACCTGCCTATCTGCTTTCTGCTCCTGAAATATTGCTTTCAGTGACTGGTGTACAGGGAGATCCAGATCCTTTTTCAATTATACAGCTCCCTACTTGTTGGGTCTGTGTATACTGGTCAGCGTGCCAATGCTATTACCAGTATTGACTTCATAATTCAGATCTCATTGCCCTACACTGACCTCGGAGGGCTGCACAGAAGAAACAAAAATGCAGTTTAAGCTCCTTTATAGATCAACATTGTTCAACCAATCCCTTTTCAAATGATAGGCTCCAGTTCTGTTTTACCCATCAAAGGTCACAATATCACATATCCCCCACCTCCACTCCCCATTGCTCCTCATGTGCCACGTATTTGCCCAGACACTCCACTTGTCTCAATCACCTTGGAGCATTTTAACATCCTGCTCACCCACTCACAATCCGATATTGTTTAGTGCCATCAGCAAACATGAAAATATTGAATTTGATCCCCTCAATCAAATATATGTTGTGTATTGGGAATAGCTGGGGCCCAGACCCCGATCCTTGCGATATCCTCTAAGCCTTTCATTCAAAATAACACATTGTTTTATTCCTACTCACTGCTTCCTGCCAGCTCTCCCATTCTAAAACCATATTAGTCCCAGTCCCATGGGATTTGAATTTGCACCATAGGCTTGGTGCTTTATCAAAAATCTTTCTGAAAATGCAATTGTATTGCATTGATTGCTTCTCCATAATTCTGCCAAACGTCACTTTCTCAAATATGATTCTCATTTGATCAATCTCTGTTGACTTTGTCCGTGCTCATGACTTTCAGTTCCAATAGTTCCCCTAAAACTGTTCAGTTGCTAACTTCATTCTATTCTCTTTTTCTCAACAGACTAATGTTCACTAGTATTGTTGGGAAGTTTTCTTTTTTTTTTCTTCTGTGAAGACATAACTGAAGTATTTGCTCCATAGTTCTGCCTTTTCCCTGTCCTCAATTCTCTGGTATCAGACTGTAAGAAAGCAGCACCTTTTTCCACTTAATTTTGCCATTGACATATTTTCAGATGATATTACAAGTTCAATCTTAAAACCCTTGTTAATATACTCTTCAGAAACCTATCAATTCTTATCTTTAACTACTCAGTGATTGACCTTCCACAGCCATACAAACACAGAAGCACAGACTTTGTACGATCAACAATACAGCACGTTCTACATTAGCCCCATTTTCCGACACAAGACCCGGAGCCGTGAATCTTATGGCATTTCAAGTGCACAGCCGTGTATGTTCCAATGGTTGTGAAGTTACCATGACAACCCCTCTCTCAGGAAGGGCATTCCTGACCCCAACACCCTCTGGGTGAAAAACAAACCTCAATTCCAACCAAATCTCAAACCCTTCACTTTAAATTGCGCTCCATTGTTATTGGCCTTTTGACTAAAAGGAACAGCCGTTGAATATCCACCCGGTCCATATCCCTCAGAATCTTATCCTTCGAAATCACGGCCCCCTCAGCCTTCTCTGCTCCAAACTAAACAACCCGAGCTTATCCAGCCTCTCTCCATAGCTGATATGCTCCATCCCTGGGAACATCCTGGTGAATCTCCTCTGAGCCCTTATACTACAATCAGATCCTTCCCGTAATATGGTTCCAAGAACTACACACAGCATTCCATCTTGGCCAAACCAAAGTTCAGCATAGCTTTTATAATCTATGCCTTGATGAATAAAGGTTATGTTTACATTCCCGATGCTTTCTCAAATTGTGTATTAACCTGTTTAGTCACATTCACAGAAGTGTGGAGAAGCACCCTCTGAGCTCCCTAGTATGCTGCCATTCATTGAGTACTCCCTGTTGCTTCTTCCAAAGTGTATCACCTCATATTTATCAGGGTTACATTCCATCTGCCATTGATCTTCCCAGCTGACCATTCCATCTGTATCCTCATTTAACATAAAGCCTTCCACCTTAATGCGAACCACCCAGCCAATCTTTGTATCAAACGTAAACATAGTTGTCATACTCCCGCCACCCCCGTCTGTATTTAAAACTGCATCATTTATGAGTACCACAAATAATAAGGTCATAGTTCACACAACACCAGGTTATAGTCCAATTGGTTTATTCGGAGGCACTAGCTTCTAAGCACTGCTTCTTCATCAGGTGTTGAGCGCTTTGAAAGCTCGTGCCTCTGAATAAACCTGCTGGAAAATAACCTGGTGTTATGTGACTTTTACGTTTGTCCACTCCAGTCCAACACCAGCACCTCTGAATCACAAATAATTAGGGACACAGCACTGATCCCTGTGATACACCATTGCACACTGGTCTCCAGTCACACTAATAGCCTTCAACCACCACCTTCTGCCTTCTAACAATAAGTTAATTTGGATGCAACTTGGTAAGTCACTAATGACTCTTACCTATTCCCTTGTTATTCTTTCCTGCTTGACACATTTGCAGAATATCTGGGGATTCTCCCTAATCTTACCCAGCCAGCAGGATTCTATGCCCCTGTGTTTGGCAGTTCTCACCGAGTGATGAGTTTCCTCATTATTATAGTCTTAAGTGGGCAATCCCTTATCTTGTCATTATTTGCCTTAAATAGCCAGGGAAGCATTCTGTTCATTTCCAAATTGTCATATGTTTTGTGAATTTGCTAAATTTCATTGTGACACATCTCTTATTCTTTGAAATTCTGGAGAACATAGGCAGAGTTTCCTCATCAGGCAACCTCGCCATCTGTGGGACTAATCTGCAGAATGTCCATTGCACTTTTTTGTGGTCAGTATATTCTTTCTTAAATTGGGTTACCAAAACTGTACGCAATGGATGCAGGTTTGCTCGCTGAGCTGGAAGGTTCATTTCCAGACATTTCATTACCTTACTAGGTAACATCTTCAGAGGAGCTCATGCGAAGCAATGCTGAAAATTCCTGCTTTCTATTTGTATGTTTGGTTTTCTTGGGGTTGTTGATGTCATTTCCTGTAGTGAAGTCACTTCCTGTTCCTTTTCTCAGGGGGTGATAGATGGGGTCTAACAAGTCATAGCACATCTATTTAGACATCTGTCAGAAATACATACGGATCCTCTCCATTGTTGCTGTTAATTTCTAAATATCTGAAATCACTCGCTGTATAATAGATTCCAACAGTTTCCCTGCAGATGTCTAGTTAATTGGTCGGCAGGTCTCAAACTATGTCTTCTTCCCTTTATAGATGTTTGGATCCCTTCCATTATCGTGCTTGGACCACGTTCACTAACTTCCATTTACCTGCAATGGCTTCCGGCCTCTGCAAAATGCACAGGAAAATAAAACAGTCATCGACAGTGCAATTAATACTAGTATTACTGATTTATGTCTGACATTTTAACATGAAGTACATCAGGATTGTCAGACTTAGCAATGCTCAATCCAGTTACTTTTTCAAATTCTACCTTGTTACTGATGTAAATTGACTTTATGTCTTTAGTTGCACAAGCCCGACATGATCATTGGTATTACTGGGTGATTTTGTGGATCTTCCTCGATGAAGACAGATACATAGTAACTGATTATTTTCTTGCCCATTTCCCTGTTCTTCATAATAAACACTCCTCTCCCGATTATAAATTTCCAAATTTGACCTTGCTTTTATTTTGCTCCCTTTGAAATACAGATTGTAGATTTATGCAGTGTTTTTGTTCCTGTTTGTTAGCTATCATGTTCTCGTTTTGATTTCCTTATCAGCTTCATGGCCCTCGTTTCTGCATCGTGAATTTCTGAAAATTCTCAAGTTTCCGCAATGACTGAAATTATACTGAAGCCACTTCCTATGATTAATACATTTTTGAATTTGTTATGTTAAAAATCATTTTGTCACATTCCCTTTCTTTGGTGTTTGTACCTGAAATAAGTAGACGTATTTTTCAGACTTTGTATTTCTACAAATCTTCTGGTCGTGACCAGATATATTCAGGAACACGGAAGGAGGACAGAGAAGGAATTGCGGGAACCCTGGCTGATATTTTTGTATCATCGCTGGCCAACGGGTGTAGTCCCGGAGGACTGGGGGATAGCGAATGCTGTGCCTTTAATCAAGAAGGGCTACAAAGAAAAACGTGGGACTATAGACCAGTAAACCTAAAATCTTTAGTAGGGAACTTACTGGAAAAGGTTCTGAGAGGTAAGATTAGAATAGTGCTGGAAAATCACAGCATGTCAAGCAGCATCCGTGGAACAAGAAAACCAATGTTTCAGGCAAAAGCCCATCATCAAACTCAGCACGGCTTTGTGCATGGGAGATCATGGCTCACAAATTTGTTCGAATTCTTTGATAATGTGAGCAGCAACGTTGAGGAGGGCAGGGTGGTGTACATAGTCTATATGGATTCCAGTAAGGCCTTCAAAAAGGTTTCACATGATGCGCTGCTCTGGAAGGTTAGATCACATGAAATTGAGGAGGTGCTGCCAAATTAGATACAAAATTGTCTTGATGGTAGGAAGCAGGGGTAATAGTGGCAGGATGCTTGTCAGACTGGAGGCCTGTGACTACTGGAATGCCTCACGGTTTAATGCTGTGACCACTACATATTACATATATCTATGATGTAGATGAGAATGTATAGGCATGATTTGTAAGTTTGTAGATGACAAGAAAATCGGCATATTCGAGAATGAGGAAGGTTATTAGAAATTTCAGAAATTACAGCAGTATCTTGATTAGCTGGAGTAGTGGCTGAGAAATGGCAAATGGATTTTAATATATATCAGTGTAAGTTCCTGCATTTTAGAAAGTCAAATCAATGTTGGAGTTTCATGGTGAATGGTTGGTTCCTCAGGAGTGTAGTGGAACAGAGGGACCTTGGGATTCAGGTGCATGGTTCTCTGAAAGTTGATTCAGAGGTAGACAGTGCAGTGAAGAAAGCTTTTGGCACACTCGTCTTCATCAGGATATGTCACGGAGTATCAAAATTAGGGAGTTACATTGCAGTTATACAGGTTGCTGGTGAAGCTATGCTGGTAGCGTTATGCTCAGTTTTGTTCACTTTGCAATAGGAAGGATGTTATTAAACTGGAAAGAATGCAGAAGAAATTTACAAAGATGTAGCAAAGAACTCAGTGGTCTGAGTTAGTGGGAAGCTTGGGCAAGCTAGGACCTTTTACTTAAGATGTATGAGGCTGAGGGAGAATCTGATAGACGTGTATAAGATCATGAGAGGGATGGACAGAGTGAATGCACTCAGTTATTTTCCCCCAGGGATTGTGCATTCACGGACGAGAGTGCATCAATTTAAGGTCAGAGGGGAAACAATAAGAGGGAACCTGAGGAGCATCTGTTTTATACACCGAGGGTGGTACGCATATGGAATGATGTGCCAGAGGAAGGGGTTGAGGCAGGAACATTCGCGACATTAAAAGGCATTTGGACAAATACACGGACAGGAAAGGGTTAGAAAGATACAGGGCAATGGCAGGGAAATAGGTTTAGCGTGGATGGACATTTTGGTCTGAATGGACAAGTTTGGGCCGAAGGGGCTTTCTCCGTGCTGTCGGACTATATGACTCTAACAACCATTGCTTACGTCCCACTGAATGTTATATTGTACTTTCCCAATTCACTGGAGTGAACTTGACCCTCCAGGCTACCATGACGTTTGACCAGAATGTTCAAGCATTCTATATTATATGCAGGCACCGTGTAAAATGCACCTTATTAATGTCACTATTCCTTAAAGGCTGTTTCAGAGCAAGGTTATTAATTCATCCTTCTGATCACACAACACCAAATCCAAAATAACCTGCTCTCTAGTTTGCTTCAAAACATACTCCTCAACCCACCTCATATACAGTTACAGAATTTATTTTTCACATGGTGAGCAGTCACTTAGTTAATGCAGTCTAGATGCAACTTGAGACTACCCAGTAAAACTGCAGCATCATGATACTTGCACATCTAATTTCCAGAGCATATGATGCTCAGATTTTCTGCAACCGTTTAGCTTTCGATATATAACACACCAATATTTGCTTCTCCCTGCTATTTATAAGCTCTACCTAAACTGATTCTGTGGAATCTGAGGGACAGCTCTGTGTCATTATTAATGATACACTTGGACAAGATATTCGGGGAGGCTCACATCGACACTGAGATGATCTGAAGAAATGCCCATTAATACAGGACAAGCATCAATACCCTCCCCGCTCTGTCAGGATAAAGGTCACCGTATTCTCTCTGTTCCCTCACATTCACTGTGTATCTGTTATAGCACCAACCCCCAGACAATCCTCATGCTCTATTTCCAAATAATGCTCAGGCACTACCACTCTCAGTATTGAATTCAGCAACTTCCTTCCCACACTTTCTCTGTCACCTGCGATATAGACCCCACACTAATAATACTATATGGATTCAAAACTGTCGACTGACTCATTCCGGACACATCACAATTCCCCCCAGCCCCACCTACACCAGCACTAACAGCAGGGCCAACCACTCCTGCCCTCACTCCCTCCCACTCTTTCTCCCATTCCAAGAGAAACAGCCTGGCATAGGGAAGAAATGGCCAAGCCGGGTGGTGGGGTTCCCAATATCCATTCCCTCACCCACCTAACCCCGCCATGTAGGGAGGACACTAGTACAAGATGGAGTCGACTGAGATGCCTCATGTGGAGTTTCCGAAACATCCATATCCCACTGACCGATTAAGGAGCAGTGCTCAGTGAAATACAATTCTCACTTCAAACCCACTGGCAGTTCCAACGACAGTCCTTTCACTTCCCCCCAAAAATACAAATGCAGACACTGAAATACACAGAATTATTGGTAAACACCCCAACATACGAACAATTAGAATACATACGAGGGGATAGGCAGACTCACACGTAGAAACACACGCAGACATATAGGGTCACACACAAATAGACACAAACACAGATACAACACACAGGCTGATACACAGAAAGACAGACGTAGACGCACAAATACACAGATGACAAGCAGATGCGGACACACACACACAGATACATGAGTGTCATTAAGACACAAATAGATAAGTTTTTGATTTATAAGTGGATCAAGGATTCTTGGGGGAAGGCAGGAGAATGACGTTGAGAAAGATATAAGAAATGATTGAATGACATATCAGACTTGATGGGCCGAATGGCTTCATTCGGATACTTTTACTTGCTTATGCGGTTTGATGCTATGAGGTATTCTCTACCTGAGACAGCAGCAGAGGCTGGATTTGATACATATTCGATTGGAAAGGGTCAGTGGCAATGTGGGACAGGTTTGGAGTCTGGAATGGTTTATGTTTATTCCTAATTGTTCTTTCCTTATTTCTGAAAAGAGGTGATGATTTGATGCTCAGTTTTAAAATAACAGGTACCACAAAGAAATATGGACGCCCCTTTTACTTTAGTGTTGTGATACCTGTGATGTCCTCGTCCTGTGGTAGCAGTGAAGACTTGTTTATAGAATCATAGTCATAGAGATGTTCATCATGGAAGCAGACCCTTCGAACCAATCCGTCCATGCCGACCAGATATCCCAACCCAATCTAGTCCAACCTGTCAGCACCCATCCCATTTCCTCCAAACACTTCCTATTCATATACCCATCCAAATGCCTCTTAAATGTTGCAATTGCACCAGCCTCCACCACATCCTCTGACAGCTCATTCCATGCAAGTGCCATCCTCTGTGTGAAAAAGTTGCCCCGTAGGTCTCTTTTTTTAATCTTTACCCTCTCACCCTAAACTTATGCCTTCTAGTTCTGGACTCCTCGACCCCAGGGAAAGTACTTTGTCTATTTATCCTATCCATGCCCCTCATAATTATGCAAACCTCTATAAGGTCACCCCTCAGCCTCCGATGCTCCAGGGAAAAGAGTCCCAGCCTGTTCAGCCTCTCCCTATAGGTCAAATCCTCCAACCTTGGCAACATCCTTGAAAATCTTTTCTGAATCGTTTCAAAGCTTCATGCATCTTTCTAATAGGTAGGAGGCTAGAATTGCATGCAATATTCCAACAGTTGCCTTACGAATATCCTGTACAGCCACAACATGACCTCCCTTTTGTTGTACTCAATACTCTGACCATTAAAGGAAAGCATACCAAACGCCTTCTTCACTATCCTGTCTCCCTACGACTCGCCTTTCAAAGAACTGTGAATCTTCACTCCAAGGTCTCTTTGTTCAGCAACACTCCCTCGGACGTTACCATTCAGTGTGTAAGTCTGAACTTGACTGATCTTTCCTGGACAGGAGAGACAATGTTTCTTGGGGACAGTCAAGAGACGGATGGACAGACACACTTGGATAAACCATGAGCATTCTGAATGGTGCAGCCAAATGGCCAACTGCTGCCCCTACGCCATGTGTTTTTCCTCAATTCGGCCCTCTATGCATTTACAGAGATATACTGCTGCCCCTACCCCTTGTGTACAGGAGCAGAAATGCAACCAATTCATTGAGTTGTGTAAATCTAATAGTATCATTGTATTCAGGCATTTCAATTCCAAACATTCATTCGGGTAGTGAATGTTTTTAAGAGGGGAAATATTTCTTGACATTTATTCCAGACAACTTATAATATCAATACATAGCAAATACAAAAATAGGTGCCAGAACAACAGTGAACATGTAGGGCTAAACTCAAGAAAGTTAGTAGAAGAACAAAAACGGGGTTAACAAAAGCATTAGCGGGCAAAAATTTCAATAATCCAAAGAGATTTTATTGGTTTATTAAGGGCAATCAATTAACAAGAGAAAGAATAGGGAGATAGGGGAGATAGAAAAGCAAGTCTGGAGATGTTACGGAGATAGGAAAACAAGTCTAGAGATGTTACAGTGATAGGAAAGCAAGGCCCGAGGAAGCAGCCTGTGCACAGAGCCAGAGAATATGTTAAACACGTACTTTACTTGGAGAAGCAGTTCCTGGATTCACTGTCAGTCCCTAATAGAGTGCTTAATGCAAAGTGACACACAAGCTGACGAAGAATTGAAGGTTTATGTAGGATAAAAAGTGGACAAATCCCTAGATGTGGATGAACTTTTCACTATGCTGATGTGGAGGATGAAGGAAGAGATTGCAGCTTCCTAACCTTCGTGTTTTTTTTTTATTTTTCACCACCAAGAGTGAAAAATGCTCGAAACGTCATTTCTCCTGGCACTCTGATGCTACTTGACCTACTGTGCTTTTCCCACACCGCACTCTTTGACTTTAATTGCCAGCATCTGCAATCCTCACATTCTTCCTGTACAGTCACCATTCTAATTCCATCCTTCCCTGTGATATAGTGACCAGGACTACATGCAGCACACAGGCTGTGACTGAACTAGTTATTTATACAGTTCTTGTATAAATAACTGCTCCTACATTCTGCACTTGTCCTCAGAGAGGAAATTGTGCCATTTGCTGCCTTATCTAGATTATTGATGATGCCGGATACCTTCAGGATAAAAGCAAAATACTGCGGATGCTGGAATCTGAAGCCAAAAGAGAAAATGCTGGAAAAGCTCAGCACGTCTGGCAGCATCTGTAAAGAGAGAAAAGAGCTGACATTTCGAGTCTAACTGACCCTTTGCCAAAGGAAAAAAAAGGGAGAAATAGTGAGGTAATTATACTAGGATCTGTCCACACTGACAGTATGCTCATTTATTGTGTATCCTTTCTATTGATTGCTGTCCCTAAATTACTTGACTTGCACTTCTCCAGGTTGCTTGGTACATTCAACTGGAACTCATAGCTTCCATTTTTAAGCAGACTGCGATGTGTTCGCTCATCAAATCAAATAAGTCACAATAAGTCTCTGCATGAAAACCAAACAGACAGATTAATTGCATACAGCTTTCCCTACAGAAATTCAGGCTGACAGTCCTGGATTCCTTTGGAATTTTCTAAGGGTCCATTCTTCCTGGCTCGCAGAATTCTGAACTGTAAGTATTCAGTCAGCCCTTGCTTCATAATAAACGAAGCTACAATATCAGCAGGTCTCTGATACTTTGCAACTGTTCAGTGAGGAACCGAAAATGATGAACATTGAGCAAACATGGCAGGAGATTTTTCTCCCCAGCTTCTTTTAAGGACATGAATATCCTTCATAGGTCCTCTGTCTCTTTAAGTTTATAACTTACAACATGTTGGAACGGCAAAATCTGCACAAGTCAAGAGCCTGAATCTTTTGACTTGGCCAATCTCATTTCTGTCAGGGTCATGGCGGGCTTGTCTCCACAAGTCTAATTGAATGTTCTCATAATAACAACATCCAGAATTTGCCTCATTAACAACCTGCCCTGCCTCTATGTCCCTTCTTTCAGGTGATACGAGCCCAATGATTACTTTCCGCTTTGTTATAGGTATGAAAACTGCCCACTGCCCAGGTTTTCCAGAACGCACCGGATTCCCTGCTACAGATGCCATTTTAAAAACGTCATTGCACTCTTGGATTGACAATCCGAAACTGCCCTGGACATGAAGGCAGAGGGTGTGGGGCGATTGGGAAAGATGTAAACTGAGGGCCCTACTTTGTGACTGAACCCCTGAGGTTCTGGTGGATGGCATGGTACTGGACAGGGACATTATCTTCCTCCAGGATAAATAGACAAAGGCTTTGACCTGGCGTCGGGGAGTCCAGAACTAGAAGGCATAGGTTTAGGGTGAGAGGGGAAAGATATAAAAGAGACCTAAGGGGCAACTTTTTCACGCAGAGGGTGGTGCGTGTATGGAATGATCTGCCAGAGGAAGTGGTGGAGAATGGTACAATTGAAACTTGAAAGAGGTATTTGGATGGGTATATGAATAGGAAGGGTTTGGAGGGATATGGGCCGGGTGCTGTCAGGTGGGACTGGATTGGGTTTGGATATCTGGTCGGCATGGACAGGTTGGACCGAAGGGTCTGTTTCCATGCTGTACATCTCTATGACTCTATGACTGGCAGGGGAAGCCATGACACCAGACCTGCTAGCTTGTCTGAGATTGACCCGTGTGCCAGTGAGGTGCCAGCCTTCAGGGTGAATGACCAACAGTGTAGGAAGGACGCCGTGACCAGGGTAAGTGCCACCATCTGCACTTTGTGACCTTGCTCTCTCTCTCTCTCGCTCTCTCTGTTACTGCACCCACCTCTCAACACGACTCATGTTCTCCGAGTCTCACTGTATGCAGCACCTTCTCTCGGTTTCTCTCTGACCTCTTCTCTGTCCCACTCGCCAGCTCTGCCTGGTGTCTGCGCTGCCCACTCACTCACTTAGGACACCTCCTCAACTTTCCCCCAGCTGTCCCAGCACTAACAGCTGTGCCAACCACTTCCATCTCCCTAATTCCTCTTGATAATTCTCTCATTCCAGGAGGAACCATTCCAGAATAGGACAGAAAGAGTCAAGGGGGTATGAGACAGGCCAACATGAAGCTCCTCACCTCCTCACAGTTGAAGGATCCTGACCCGAACAACCACGACAGGCTGACTGACTGTATCCAAGCTCCCGGACTGGGATCTGAGACTCCCCTTGATTCAGTGTGTTCGGCACCATGACTGACTGTTGACAACGATATTCAGCTTCCTGTGTTTGTGTCTGTGCTAAACACCAAGGCAATACAGCAGGCGGGTGAGCCTGGTAGCTCTAGCTGAGGGGAAACACTGTTGAGGGCAGGGGAAGACAAGGCAATAATTCTGTGAGCATTCAAGTCATTTCAAAGTGAGTGTGTACAAAAACGGAATGAGCAGCCCAGAGGGACAGGCCATGAGCTGGGTGGGTGTTACTGACAACAGTATCCTTGCAGCAGCTTTGAGTATGTACAAACACAGAGTGAGCAGCCCACAGGGATAGGCCAAGAGCTGAGTGTGTGTCCCTGAGCACCATGTCCTTGCAGCAGTACTGCAATGTTAGTTGTCAGTGCACCCTGAGCTGCAGCATTGAAGTACAGAAGCATACCGTCAGTTCGTCAGCAATGTGCTTTGAATGCATGGTGAGGCTGGCATGTGACAGATGCCAGCATTGGTGGGTGTGGAGTACATGCAGCTTCTGTTCATGCAGTGTCCCCCGAGACATTGGTGTCCAGGATAGAAATCTGCAGGAGCGAGCGGCGAGATGGAGGCACTAGGTACCAGGTCTGACTTTCATGTCAAATTGACCTTATTGAGTTTCCGCACAGTGGGGGAGGTGTCATGAAGCTGCAAGCTGATGGGAGGGGATCCAAAACGATGTAGCTGTTGATCATCAGTAATCATTCAGTCAGTATCTCGCCACTCCTGCACTCAAATCTTGACTTAAAGAACAGTCCAGCACAGGAACAGGCTCTTCAGCCCAGCAAGCCCGCACTGACACATGATATCATTCCAAAGTTAAAAGAAAAGTATTTGCTCTAATACCTTCGATGTCATTATATTCCTTACTTACTCATACTTGTGCCAAGATCCCTTTAAACCTCGCAATATTAGCTTCTTCCACTCTACCAGGCACTTCCACATTCTGTCTGGAACAGCAAAAAAAACTTACCTATCACATCCCCTGAACCTTTTCCCTTTTACCTAAAACCTACGGTCCTGAGTAATTGATATTTCTACTCTGAGGGAAAAAACCCTCTAACTGTCCTTCTATCTATGCCTCTGATAATTTTGTAAATATCTATCAGGTAGCTCCACAGCCAATGATGCCCAGGTGCACACAAACCATGTGTGTTCAGTTTCTCCGTCTGCCTAATACCCTCCAAACCAGACAACATGCTGGTAAAACTTTTCCATAACCTCGCCAACACTTCAATATCGTGTGTCAACCAGTATTGAGCACAATATTCGAAATGTACCTCGAAATAAGTTTCTCTGCAGCTGTAATATGACCTCTTAATTTTCATTCTGCATGCTTCGATGCATGTCTGCAAGTTTGCCATCAGTTCTCTTGATCGCCCTGTCCACCCGTGTTACCAATTTCAGGGAACTGTGGAGCTGTACACCAAGATCCCTTCGGATGTTGATGCAATCAGTTGTTTTTCCATCCACTTTATACTTCTCTCCTGCATTAGACCTTCCAAAATGCATCATGTTACAATTGTACGAATAAAGTTACATCTGTGTTTTCTCTGTCCAAGTCTCCAGCTGACCTATATCCTGTTGTATTATCTGGCAATCATCATCACAATCTACAACTCCGTAAATCTATTTACAGATCTCCACTCACAAAAACACTGTTCCATCACTACTCTGTCTTCTATGACCAAGCAGTTCTCTATCCACCTTACTAACTGACCACTGATCCCATTTCACATCACCTTCTGTATTAGCCTGACATAAGCAACCATATCAAAGGCCTTGCTAAGGTCCAAATGGCCAACATCCAACCCCACGCCCTCATCAATCGATTTTGTCACTTCCTCAAAATAATTAATTCAGGTTTGTGAACATGCGCTTCCCCACACAACTGTGTTGCCTGTCGCTAGTAAGTCCATACTAGAGTACTGTTGGAGATGCACGCATTCAGACAAGTGATTATTCTATCATATTCATGACATGAACCTTGGAGTGTAGATTCGATTCCTTGCAGTGTGGAAACAAGCCCTTCGGCCTAACCAGTCCACATCAACCCTCCAAAGAGTATCCAACCCACGCCCATTTCCCTCAGACTAAAACACTTCACAATTTAGTATGGCCAATTCATCTGGCCTGCACATCTTTGGACTGTGGGGCGAAACCCATGCAGACACAGGGTGAATGTGCAAACTCCACACTGCAAGGCCAGAATCGAACACAGGACTTTGGTGCTGTGAGGTAGCAGTGCTAAATACGGAGCACCATGCCGCTCTTGATGGCTCCCAAAGAGTGGGAGTATGCTGGGCAGTGATGGTTACTGTACAGTGGGAGGTATGTCAGGCCGTGATGATTACTGTACAGTGGGTGGTATGTCGGGCCGTGATGGTCCCTGTACAGTGGGAGGTATGTCTGGCTGTGATGGTTACTGTACAGTTGGTGGTATGTCAGGCCGTGATGGTTACTCTACAGTGGCAGTTATGTCTGGCTGTGATGGTTACTGTACAGTGGGAGGTATGTCGGGCTGTGACGGTTACTGTACAGTGGGAGGTATGTCTGGCTGTGACGGTTACTTTACAGTGAGAGGTATGTCTGGCTGTGATGGTTACTGTACAGTGGGAGGTATGTCTGGCCGTGAGGTTACAGACTTAATGAGCTATACAGAGTATGATTGTGCTGCTGCCGATGGCCCTCTGCACCTCATGTCTGCATCGTCATTAATTATTCAATCTGTTTAAAGTCTGTCCCATGCAGTACTCAAGGGGCTCCATATCATGGTGAGGAGGGTCTGTAAAATGTGAAGATAGCCATTGCTCCCATTGTGCAGTGACCATCCTTAGTGATATTTGAGATGGAGAAGTGTAACTGCAGCAGGCAGATCGGTGATGATGTGATCAATAAAACGTTTCCCTTTTATTGATACCATCATAAACTGCCACAGAGCAGTTTAGCAGCCAAAGCATCCAGCATCAGTGCTGAGCACTATCATTAGATTAGATTCCATACAGTTTGGGAAGAGGCACATCGTCCCAACCAGTCCACACTGACCCTCTGAAGAGCAACACACTCCTCTCTGACTAATGCACTGAACACGATGGGCAATTTACCATGGCTAATTCACCTGAACTCCACATCTTTGGACTGTGGGAGGAAACCCACGTAGACATAGGGAGAATGTGCAAACTCCACACAGGCAGTTGCCCCAGGCTGCAAATATACCAGGTCACTTTCACATTTTCTGTAATGAAGAGTTAATATCACTTTATTTCTTACATATTTAAAAATAAACCAAATATCATTGTTTTTCAGTTGAAAACAATTGAAGTGAACAATAATTGAAATACCAGAGCGCATACCTAACTATTACACAATTCAGTGACTATAGTAAACAGCCGATTCATGTTCAGACAAGTGAACACACCATCTTGCAGGCAGCAAGGCTGTTGAAAATGACTTTGAAGAAAAGCCTGAATTCAGGCACAGTGTTATTGGGCCTCACCATGACCTCCAAAGCACTGACCATCTCCAACATCTGTCCAGAGTGCTTCCAAACTGGAGCTGGGCAGTTACTCACACAATCCCTCACAATAGAATGGTTAGAGACATACCTGAACAACAGGGAGATGTGTGTGGGGCAGACTGGTCAATGGACTAGCACATGGTGCTGGTCCAGACACAGTTCAATATTTATAACAATGACCTGCAAACAACCATGTCTTGCAAGTATATCTCTTCTGTGTGTCACCTAATCTCTGTAATTCTGACCCTTGGACCCTATCCTGAAGGAAGGTGATATAAAGGTGATGGGCTCCTGCAGCACATGGTATCTTACATTGAATCCCTCATAAACCATATCCAGTGTATGTTAGCCCCACAATGTCAGTATCCAAACAGAAGTGTGCAGCTCCATTGATCGCCAGCGTGATCCCAGCCCAACGTTCTTGTGTGTGACTTGAGCTGGAAATCTCTGTTCAAATGTTTGCAGCATTGTTCTAACCATTAACAGCAAAGTCTTTTTACTGAAGGTCTGACATCTTTTCATAATACCAACTTTTAGATTGTCCAATAAGCACAAAATCCACCCATTTATTCAGTACATTTTTATAACAACAATGTGATGAAAACTCACAGTAAGTCGCATAGAAATGATGAGTCTCCTTGCCACACCCAAGACCAAATTATTATTAATTACAACGACTTTGAAAATATACAATTATTTTCCCTTGTATTAATATTGTTAACTAACAGTCAATTCTCCTGTCCTCGAATACTGCCTGAACATCTGAGTTATTTTTTCAGAACCACACTTTTTGACTCTGATCTCCAGCATCTGCAGTCCTCACTTTCTCCCTGCTAATATTTACTCATAATGATTTTCGATGCAACAATGTCACTGTGTGTTTAAACATGTTCCAGTCAGAAATGAGTACATTTTCAGTTGCTTCCCTCTATCTCAGAGTTCAGTAATGTGGGATGAGATTGCCAGTGTCTGTGATGCTCGGTATGTAGGCCATGCCTCTGAGAGACTGTCGGATTGTTTCAAACAGCATATCCCTTCAGCTGTTCACAACAAGCAATGTACTGCCTGGACCAACCAGCCTGAGCTCACAAAACCCAAAAGACAGTGTCCAGCATTCAACGGGTCCAGACAATATTTTTAATGTTAATTTATTCATGAAATGTGATTGGGACGGCATTTATTCATAGATCAGGAACTTAAAACAGTGACACTGAAGGAACAGCAATATACTTCCTAATCTGGATGGTAGATGGCTTGTAACAGAACGCGAACATGGTGGGGGTCCCGTGTATCTGCTTCCCTTGTCCTTCTTGATGGTCGGGTGTTCAGAGGTACGTTGTAAGGAGCCTTGGTAAATTTCTGCAGAGCACGGAGTAGATGGCAGGTATTGCTGCTACTGAGCGTCGGTGGATGAGGGGTGAAGCTGCACTCACACAGGCAAATTGAAGTATTTAATCACACACACATTCAACATGTGTCTTAGCAATGGGTGACAGGCTTTCAGAAATTTTGAGGCGAGTTATTCCTGCAGAATTTCTAGCCCCTGACACATTCTTGTAGCCAATGAATTTATATGCGTCAAACATTGGCGGTGGAAAAGCAAAATAAGTCAGGCAGCATCTGAAGTACAGGAGAAGTCAATTTGTTTTAGCATAAGCCCGGATTTCCTGCGATTTTGCTTGGTGTGTGTTCAGTTATGGTGGTGGCATTGTACATTAGAGGACGTGGTTCAATTTTCAACTGTTAGATGTAATCGTTGTCTGGCACATGTATAATGGAAATGGTATTGTCACTGTTAAGCACACACCTGCATGTTTCCAGGGGGGTACATTGGACACGGACTGATTCAGTATCTGAGTAAATCACGAATGGTGTTGAATACTGTCCAATCATTGGAAAACATCCCCAGTTGTGATTTTACATTCATTTATGAAGCAGCTGAAAATTATTGGGCCTTGGGCAGTGAGCACTCTTACAGCTCACTGATGCTGTCTAACAACATATCTGAATGGAATAAGATTATAATATCTACCACAAGGAGCTGAGTGAGGACTTGGTTACCTCAATCAGTTAGACAGCTAGTTTGAAATACAGATTAATTCCAACAGTGTGGGTTCAATTCTTCACTGACTGAGGTGACTGAAAAGGGCTGTCCTTCTCAACTTCTCCCTTGCTTGAGACATGATGACTGTCCAGTTAAACGACCACCAGTCATCTCTGTCTAATGAGAGAGCAGCCCTATCATCCTGTAAGAGTATGGTGCCTTACTTTTCCATTTCTGATCTGCAGGCTTACTCAAACACCAACACAGGGGAACTGCTGCGGAGCTATCCTGGAACTGAGATGGCTGCTCTCGTCCAACCCCAGCCACCTTCGTTTGTACCAGGTATAATTTCAGTCAGTGGAAACGATTCCTATTTGCTCCAGTTTTGCCGTTAATCCTGGACACGACACTTGGTCAAATGCAGTTATGATGATGTTAAGTGCAGTCACTGTCACCTCACATCTAGAATTCAGCTGCGTGGTCTCTTGTTGTACGTCATTAAACTAAGGCTTCAATGAGTTCAAGGGATGAAAGCCCAAAATGAGTTTCAGTGAGCAGGTTGGTGCTGAGGAAGTGCTGCTTGATCCCACTGTGGATGACAACTTCCATCCCTTTATTAATGATAGAGATGAGAGCAATGGGACAGTCATTGATTGTCTGCTGGTTTATCTGTGTGTGTACAGGACACACCCGGATAGTTTCCCAAATTGACAGGTCGATGCCAGTGCTGTATCCCAGCAGGAACAGCTTGCATGGAATGTTATCAAGGCCCACAGCCTTTTCATTCCCATCCTCCAGCCAGTCTTTTGGAATTACCACACACTGTGAATCGAATTACCTGAAGACTGCCATCTGGGGAAGACTAAAATAGATCATCCTATCGATACTTCTGTCTGAATATTGTTGTGGTCGTTTCAGCCTTAGCTTTTCTATTGTTGTGTTAGGCTCTTCCATCATTGAGGAAGGTGATATGTGGGGATCCTCCTCCTCCAGCGTGTTGTTTGATTGACACTACCATTCAACCTGACTTCATGTGACGTATGGAGAAGATTAGGTCAGATTTGTTGGTTAGATCTGTCTGTCTCTGGCTGTTTATGCTGTTTGGTGAGTAAGTGGTTCTGTTTGGTAACGTCACCTCATTTTGAGGTGTACCTGGTGCTGCTCTTGGCCAGCCCTCCTGTATTATCCCTTGAGCAAGGGTTTATCACTTCGCCTGATGGTCAGGGTAAATTGGACCATATGCCAGGCAGTGACACTGAAAATTGTGCTGGAGTACTATTCTGCTAATATTGGTAATGACCCAAATCACCTCACCCAGGCCAGTGCTGAGTTATAGATCTCTTCGAAATCTGTCCCATTTAGCATGGGGACAGTATCTCTCACATGTGCGCTCATGCATAACTGCTTACACACACACACATACACACACACACACACACACACAAATACTGTGTGCGGTACTCATTGTTCCGAATATGGGCATCAATCAATGTCTCTGCAGCAAGTAGGTTGGTGAAGATGAGGTCAAGTATATTTCTACCTATCAGTCGTTCCCTCCCCACCCAGTGCAGACCCAGTCCAGCAGCTATGTTCTTTTTGACAAGACCATCTCGATCAGGAATGTTGCTGCTGAACCCCTCTTGGTGGTGATTTTGAAATAGCCCACCCAGTGTACATTCTCCAGCTCATTCACACTGTCAGTGTGTCTTCCAAGTGTTCAATGTAGAGGGACACTGATCCATCAGCTGAAGGACGGGAGTCAGCAGGACGTTTCCGTGTCTGTGTTTGATCTGCCACGTGATGCGTCGTTATGTCACATTATTGCTTGAGGAGTCTGTAGGACGTCTCTCCCACATTTAGCCTTACCCCCAGACGTTAGGAAGGAGGAATTTCCAGTGTCTGCATGGTTTTTACTTTTCTGTCACTATTAATCGAAGGGTCTCTTCTGTGCTGTATGACACTCACTCTATAACTCTTGTGATTGGACAGTCCAAGGTCTCACTCCTTCATTTCCTCCCAGTGCCTTGTCTATTCCACAGATTTCTACAATATTTTCTCTGTTAAGACATTGAACAATTCCATTTTTAAACTATCTACGTGTATCTCTGTATCTTTCCCTGTCATCTCCTCCAGCTGCTACATCCATCTGTATCTCAGTAACCCTCCGTATCACTACAGCCTTTATATCATATTACAGCCCCATTTATCGCTGTAAACTCCGCCAGCCCCTACACCCCTCCCTATCTCTCTAAACTCCAGCTGCTTCACCTTTCCCCATATCCTGTGACTGAGTTCAAAACTATCTCACTCATCTATCATAGCATGCACAGGCCACATTATTTCTGTAAAACCTTTAGTCTTGCTTTCATATCTCTGTAACATCTCACACCTTGCTTTCCTCTCTCTCTGTAACATTTCCATCCTTCCTATCGTCTCCCTGTAACATGTCCAACCTTGCTTTCCTAGCTCTGCAATAGCTAGAAGCTTGTTTTCCTCTCTCTGTAACATCTCCAGCCTTGCGTTGTTATATCTGTAACATCTCCAGCCTTGCTTTCCTATCTCTGTATTGTCTCCAGCCTTGATTTTCCATCTCTCTGACATCTCCAGCCGTGATTTCCAATCTCTGTAACATCTCCAGCCTTACGTTCCTCTCTCTGTAACATCTTTGGACTTGCTTTCATTCACACCTCAGTGAATTGTTTTTTACACACCTCAGTGAATTGGTTGTATATATGATCCTGCTTTTTCTTCTTTCTTGGGCTCTATAAAATATCGCCAGCAGTGTGTCTTTCATTGTTTGGACCCTAACCTCGACCCATAACGCCTCATTTGAAGACTCGTCCAAGGTATGGTCCCTCCTCACTGCAGTAACTGTTCCTTAAATAATAATGCAACATTACCTCCTCTTTAACCCCCTCTCCTGTCATGCGGATCGTTCCAATACAACAGAATATTGAGTTGTTAGCCTTGACCTCTCTCGAACACGTCTCTGTGATGGCAAAAACGTTCCACCTCCACATGCCAACTCAAGCCATTATCACAACAGTCTGCCTGATAATACTGCCAGTATTAACGTAAGCTGGAATATGACACCTGGAATACTCTGTATATCGGAGCTCTTCAAACATTCCCTATTTGTTATCAGGCTGCCCAAACCATGGACCAAAATTGAAACTCTGGGACTGAATGAATAGTTGTTGAATTGGAATTCCTTTTTTAAAAATCTGTATTCATGAAGTGCAACTTTCCAGTCCTGAGCAGTCAGCTCCACATACAATGAGTCCTGGTGGTTAATTCCCCGCTCAGTGTGCAGAGGGGACAGCCCTCAGTAGTGGAGAAAGTGAAGACTGTAGTTGATGGAGATCAGAGTCGAAATGTGTGATGCTGGAAAAGCAGAGCAGATCAGGCAGCATTCGAGGAGCAGGAGAGTCGACGGTTCGAGCATGAGCTCTTTATCAGGAAGGGATTGGTGCATTCCTTTTTCTTTGATTCCATGATTCGCAGGACGTTGGGATCCGTACTTGCTCAGGAGGGCAGCACTGTATATAGCACTGAAATGGAAAGCAGTCAATCAGTTAGTTGGACAGATTGTAGACAGGTTGAGGGGAAGTACAGACTGATTGAAGGACAAACATAAGGATAGCTAAACCATTTGGGTCAGATGGGGTATAACCTAGGTTACTCCAGGAAATGATGGAAGAGATTAGCTTGCCTTTGGTGATAATCTTTGCATCCTCGCTGTCCACTGGAGTAGTGCCAGATGATTGGAGAGTGGCAAATGTTATTCTCTTGTTCAGGGAAGAGAATAGGGATAACCCTGGGAATGATAGAACATTCCTACACCAGTGGTGGGCAATCTATTGGAGACAATTATGAGAGACAGGATTTACAATTCCTTAGAAACGATAGTTTGATCAGAGATAGTCAGCATGTTTATTTGAGGAGCAGGTCATGCCTCACAAACCTTATTGAATTATTTCAATATGTGAAAATACACGTTGATGAAGGTAAACCAGTAGATGTGGTGAACAAGAATTTTAGAAAGGCATTTGATAAATTTCCCATTGTCGGCTCATTCAGAAGGTAGAGAGGCATGGGACGCAGGGAAATTTGGCTGTCTGGACACAGGCGTGGCTGGCCCATAGGAGGGAGAGGATGGTAGCTGATGGAAAGTATTCAGCCTAGAGCTCACCAGTGGTGATCCACAGGGATCGGCTCTGGGGCCTATGCTCTTTGTGATTTTTATAAATGACTTTGCTGAGGAAGTGGAATGGTGGGTTAGTAAGTTTGCCGATGACATGAAGGTTGGTGGGGTTGTGAATAGTGTGGAGGCTGTTGTAGGTTGCAGCAGGACTTTGAAAGGATGCAGAACAGGGCTGATAAGTGGCAGATAGAGTTCAAACTTCAAAAGTGTGACGTGATTATTTTGGGAATTTGCATTTGCATACAGAATACAGGGTTAAAGGTAGAATTATTGGCAATGTGGAGGAACAAAGGTACCTTGGGGTCCATGTCAATACATCTCACAAAGTTGCCACCCAAGTTGATAGAGTTGTTTAGAAGGTGTATGGTGCGTTGGCTTTCATTTTCAGGGGGTTGAGTTTAAGAGCAGCCAGGTTAATGCTTAGCTCTATAAAGCTGTGGTTCAACGACACTTGGAATATTGTGTTCAGTTCTGGTTGCCTCATTATAGGAAACATGGGGAAGCCTCAGAGAGTGTGCCAAACAGATTTACCAGGATGTTGCCAAGAGTGGAGGACATGTCTTAAGAAGAAAGTCTGAGGGAGCTAGGACTTTTCTCCCTGGAGCGAAGATAGAGCTGATTTAATAGAGATGGACAAGATATTGAGAGACAAAGATTGGATATCCAGAGTCTTTTCAACAAGGGGCGTAATTTTATGGTGATTGGAGGAAGGTTGTTATGTTCTGTGTAAGGACACGCCAGGAACTGTAGACCGGTGAGACTGACAGGGCTGGTGAGCAAGTTGTTGGAGGGAACCCTGATGGACAGGATGTACAAGTATTTGGAAAGGCAAGGACTGATTAGGGATAGTCAACCTGCTTTGTGAGTGGAAAATCATGTCTCACAAACTTGATTGAGTTTTTTTGCAGAAGTAAAAATGATGATTGATGAGGGCAGAGTGGTGGACGTGACGTATTTGAACTTCACTAAGGCGTTCAACAAGGTTCCCCATGGGAGACTGGTTAGCCGGTTTAGCTGTCATGGAATGCAGGGAGGAGTAGCCATTTGGATACAGAACTGGTTTAAATGTAGAAGACAGAGGGTGGCGGTGGAGGGTTGTTATTCACACTAGAGCTCTGTGACCAGCGGAGTGCCACAAGGATCAGTGCGGGTCCCCTAAGTTTCGGCATTTATATAAATGATTTGAATGTGAGCATAAGAAATATAGTTAGTAAATTTGCAGATGACACCAAAATTGGAGGTGTAGTGGACAGCGAAGAAGCTTACCTTGGTTTGCAACAGGATCTTGATCAGATGGGCCAATGGGCTTAGGAGTGGCAGATGAAGTTAATTTACATAAAGGCGAGGTGCTGCATTTTGGGAAAGCAAATCTTAGCAGGAGTCATACTCCTAACAGTGAGGTCCTAGGGTGTGTTGCTGAACAAAGAGACCTTGGAGTACAGTTTCATTGTTCCTTGAAAGTAGAGTCGCCCATGGATAAGCTAGTGAAGAAGGCGTTTGGAATGCCTTCCTTTATTGGTCAGAGTATTGAGAACAGGCGTTGGGAGGTCATGTTGAGGCTGTACAGGATATTGGTTCGGCCACTTTTGGAAAATTGCGTGCAATTCTGCTCTCCTTGCTATCGGAAGAAGTTGTGAAACTTTACGGGTTTCAGAAAAGATTTACAAGGATGTCGCCAGGTTTGGAGCATTTGAGCTGTAGGTGGAGCCTGAATAGGCTAGTGGAGGGCTCGATTGTAACACAGAATTTATAGCAAAAATTTACAGTGTGATGTAACTGAAATTATGCGATGAAAATTTGATTGACTGTTAAGCCTTTCATCTGTTAGAATACAGTGATAGTTTCACTTTTTTCACGTGTAAATCACAAACCCTTTTTTTTAAAGTTGCATTCTCGGGTTAGCTGTTAACAATGGTGATAGCTAGACAGTACGTTGAAGGTGTTGGCCCCCTGTGTTCTGTCTATGCCATGGTGTTTAGATCGATTCTAATCTAAAAAGTGATATAACAGAGTTTTACATAAATTCATGCAGTTTTTGAGCAAAGTACAATGTGCTCTGCAAGTACAAATTCATCCCACAAATATATGTGTGCATGTGGGTCTTTGTGTGTCTCTGTCTGGGGTGGGGGTTGTGAGTGAGAGAAAGTGTGTGCGTGTGTGTGTGTGTGTGTGTGTGTGTGTGTGTAGTGAGTGCAGAGTGTCTTCAGTCTGTGAGGGGGTGCATGTGTGAGTGTGGGAGTGTGTGTGTCTGTAAGGGTGTGTGTGTGTGTGTCTGTGTGCACGTCTGTGTGTACCTGTGTCCGTGTGTATGTGAGAGTGTGTGTGTGTAGGAATATCTGTGTCTGTGTGCAGTGTAATGGTGGTCACCTGTCATGTGACATGAATGCAAGATTCCGGATGAGGCCCTCCCCATTGCTATCGAACTTAGCTATCAGCCTCTGCTAGGCCAATTTTCTCTGCTGCCTGTCCCGAAGTGCACCTTGGAGGATGGTCACCCGAAGGTCCAAGGCTGAATGTCCCCAACTGAAGTGTTCCCCAACAGGGAGGGAACCCTCCTGCCTGTTGATTGTTGTGCGGTGCCCATTCATCGGTTGTTGTAGCCTTTGCTCGGTTTCCCCAATGTACCATGCCTCCGTGCATCCTTGCCTGCAACGTATAAGATAGACAACGTTGGCTGAGTCACATGAGTACCTGCCATGTACAAGTTCGGAGGTTTTCCCACGCGTAATAGTGGTATCTATGTCCACAATCAGACACGTCTTGCAGCGTCCATCGTGACAGGGTTGTATGGAGTTGTCCTGAGGGCAGGGCAGTTTGATATGAACAATGATCTGTTTGAGGTTTGGCGGTCGTTTAAAGGCACGTCGTGGAGGTGTGGGGAAGGTCTTGGTGAGGTGCTCATCCTCATTGATAATGTGGTGCAGGTCACGAAGAACATGATTTGCACATGAAAGAAGTGAAACTATCACGGTATTCTAACAAATGAAAGGCTTAACAGACAATCAATTTTTCAATGTATAATTTCAGTTACATCACACTGTAAATTTTTGTTACAAATGCTGTGTTGCGATCGAGTCCTCAACTATCATCTGATGAAGGAGCATCGCTCCGAAAGCTAGTGTGCTTCCAATTAAACCTGTTGGACTATAACCCGGTGTTGTGTGATTTTTAACTTTGTACACCCCAGTCTAACACCGCCATCTCCAAATCATGAACATCATGAGGGGTATGGATAAAGTAAATAGACAAGGTGTTTTCCTGGTGTGCGGGAGTCCAGAACTAGTGGACATAGGTTTAGGGTGAGAGGGAAAGATATAAAAGAGACCTAAGGGGAAACGTTTTTCTGCAGAGGGTCATACATGTAGGAATGAGCTGCCAGAGCAAATGTTAGAGGCTAGTACAATTGCAACATTTAAAAGTCATCTGGATAGGTATATGATAGGAAGGGTTTGGAGAAATATGGCCCGGGTGCGGGCAGCTAGGATTCAGTTGGGTTGCGATATATGGTAGGCATTGGCGGGTTGGACCAAAGGGTCTGTTTTTGTGCTGTCCATCTCTATGACTCTATGACTCTAATTTAGAAATGACAATAATTTAGCATGCACTGTCAAATAACAAATGGTTTATGTCATTAAATTGGAGCAAACAATATGTTGAAAACTTGCAATTTTTAGAATGAATAATAAAGAATGAAGAACAAAGAACATTCTAGCACAGAAACAGGACCTTCGGCCCTCCAAGCCTACACCAATCCAGAACCTCTGTCTAAACCTGCCGCCTATTTTCTTAGGAGCTGTATCCCTTTGCTTCCTGCCCATTCATGTGTCTGTCTAGATAAATCTTAAATGATGCTAACACAAAATACTCCAATACAGTCTGATCAGAGCCTTGTAAAGCCTCAGAAATCCATTCCTGCTTTAATATTCAAGTCCTCTCAAACGAAATGTCATCACTTTGTCGTTCTGACCGGATAGACCACTCGAAACAATGAACGTATAATGGACATTAATAAGCTTACCATGGAGTTACAAAAATGAACAATGATTAAAGCATGCTGGGGAATGGATCCCAGCCTTCAGGAAACTCTTTGCGCTAATCCATAGCTGCAGAATCCAGTCAGGCTACAGCTCCCCACAGACAGTTTGCAAACAAACCTGACAGCGACAGACCCTGCAATACCCACCTGAAGATGGACTTTAATGGGACAATGGAATGTCACCCTTGGGCCATCAATGTGCCAGACCTTAGTAGGGACTGATTGATAAGGGTAAATGAACTTGATCATTTCATTGGAAGATCCTCCATATCCTCCCGAGGGCTTGAAGACTTGGAAGGATAAGAATCACCTCAAAACCCCATAGAGTGAGGTAACTGGAGAATAACCACTGATAAAGAAGACAACACCAAAACCATCAGAAGAATAAGAAGGCATCACATGTGGAGCCTGGCCAATTTCTAATGTGGTGGTACACAATCAGCCAAAGTTAAGCTAAAGCAGGTTGTAGTATTTTTCATGATTTTATAGTAAACTGTATTGTACTAACATTGATTTTGCTCAATAAACAAATATAATTCTTTGTAAGAGTTGAGTCAGTTCCTTTGCTGAATAAAAGACATTAAACATACTGTGTAGCAGATACAACACCTTCCTAATGTTTACTCAACCTGCAAGTTTACCTTGAGACAATCCTGTATGAGAACTCGCAACTCTCTTTGCACTTCAGACTTCTGAATTTTCTCTCCATTTATAAAATAGTCCATGCCTCTTTCCCTCCCATCACCTCACGCTTTCCCAAGATGTACTCCATCTGCCACTTCTTTGCCCACTGTCCTATCCTGTCTCAATCCTTCGGCAGCCTCCCTGCCTCCTCAATGCTACCTGTCATTCTACCTATCTTTGTATCATCTAAAAGCCAAGCCAGAATACTCTCAGTACCTTAATGTAGATCGTTAATGCACAACGTAAAAAGTTGCGGTCCCAACACTGAGCCTGGTGGACCACTAGTTGTCATCAGCTGCTATCCTGAGAAGGACCCTTTATCCCCACTCTCTACTTGCTGCCATACAGCTAAGCTTCTGCAGACACTAGTATCTTGCCTCGAACAAAATGGGCCCTTATTGTACTCAGCAGCATCCTGTGCGGCACCTTGTCAAAGTCCTCCTTGAAGTCCAGGTGGATAACATCCACTGGCTTTCCTTGGTCTCACTTTCTTGTTACATCCTCCAATAACTCTTACAGATTTATGAGGTATGACGTCGCATTGATGACACCATACTGACTTTGCCCAATTTTACAATTCACTTGAAAGTATTAAAATCCTCATCCTTCATAATGGATTCCAGGATCTTCCACACGACTGAGGTTAGGCTAATTGTTCTGACATTTTCAGCCTTTTGCTTTCTTCCATTTTTAAAGAGGGTGTCATGTTAGCAACTTGCTAGTTTTCTGAGCCTCTCCCTGATTCTAGAAATTCCAGAAGGATCACCACAAATGTCTCCATCATTTCTTCAGCTATCTCCCTTGGAACGCTGGGATATCGTCCATCTGGTCCAGTTTATTTCCCCATTTAGTTTTTCGAGCAATTTCTCCTCTGTCCCCTCGCTATCTTGAATTTGTGGGATACTATCCGTGCTTTCACTGTTAAAACTGATGTGAAATAAATGTTCAGTTTCTCAGCCATTATTTGTTCCCCATTACTATATCGCCAGTGTCGTATTCCACGTCCCAATATTCATTTCTGCCTCTCTTTTGCACTTTATATATTTAAAGAAACTCTGAGTCTTATATATTACTGGCTAGCTTACCCTCATATTTAATCTTCTTCCTCCTATTTCTTATTTTGTTGCCCTCTGGTGGTATTTGTAAGCTTCCAAATCCTCTGGTTTCCCACTGCCATTTGCCATGTTATCTGATTTATCTTTTGCTTTTACGCTAACGCTGATTTCCCCAGTCATCCATTGTTGCCTCATCCTCCCTTTACCATGCTTCTTTTAGCTTGGAATGAATCTCGACTGCGCCTCCTTAATTACTCCCAGAAACTACCGCCATTACTGTTCCACTGTCTTTCCTGCTAGCCTACTCTCCCTATCATTTCAACCCAGTTCTTCCCTCATGCCTCTGTATTTGCTTTAACAAAGTGGTAATATTGTTAATTCTTCTATCTTCTTCCTGTCAAAATGAAGAGTAGGTTCAATGATATTATGATCACTGCCTCATAAAGTTTACTTTGCCTTAAGCTCCCTTATCAAGGTTGCCTCATTGCACAACACTAAATCCAGTCTTGCCCGTTCCCTTGTTCCCTGCACCATAAGCTGCACAAAAAAGCCATCTTATCGGCACTCCACAAATTCCTTTTCCTACAAAGCACTACCAACCTGATTTTCCCAGTCCAGCTGCATATCGAAATCCTCCTAATCATTATAATTTTGCTTTTTCTACGCGTCTTTTCTACCTCCCGATATGTCCACTGCCCCAGCTCCTGACTACGATTTGTAGACTTGTACATAACTCCAACTATGTTTTTTTTTTCACCTTTGCCGTTCCTCCATTCTATCCACACATATTCCACACCATTTGTCCCTACTTTGAGTTTTGGGAACTGAGTGGAGTGACTGCAAAACACTTTACCATTGTCAAAAATTCATAGTTTAGACATTGATTAAAATATTACATTGTCAATTACATTGGAATGTGGCCACAATCTATTTTTTTGGCCAAATATTCTGTCTGTATTAGGGAGGAATGCAGACTTTTGAAACTGTTAGAAAAGCAAGATTTGAAGAGGATTTGAAACTATAAAGAGATGAAGGAGGTTCAATTGAACAGAAAAATATTGTTGTATGGAGTATTGTAGGAAATATTGTTTATGCGCTCAAAGATATTGGCCGGTTGAATTGAAAGGCAGTGTATTATTTCAATGGAGAGATTGGCTTGAGGCAAAGAGGAATCGGGCACCTGGATGACATAATAAAACCTTTATGTGTGTAAAAAGCTTGGAGGGAGGTAAGATAAAGGTAGAAACTTTCTGAAACAGAATACATGCAAAATTACGGAAGATGTTCTACAGTTTTGCAGAGTCGTAGCAAGACAACATCGAGAGAACAATGGTCATACTGACATGCAAATCAGTCCAGACAAAATTCATTCAACTAATTCCTGTGTGGAACGTTTATTTCAGGAGGAAATCTTGAACTGACTGATTCTGGATATGCTGGAATTTAGGTGAACAACCTGTAAGGCCAATCTTGGTAAGGTCAAAAATTCCAAGTAGTCTTTTCAAGTTGAATTCTAAAACAATATTTCAGCTTGTGTGAGAGATTACCAGGAGTGGGCTGGCTATACAACTGAAGAATATCTCAGTAAAGAAGATGTTGGATGTTTTAACTCATTCAAGTGTCGTGTATTTGTGAACTCTCTTCCCAGATAGCAATGGAGGATAAAACATTAAATATTCCTAAGGCAGAGGCAGGCAGATTCTTGACTAAGAACGATGCACTAGCATTGTAAGGGCAAAGGAAGAATAAGAGGGACACTTCGTACGTTTTCAGATGAGACCGAAAATGCAGGTGTAGTGGACAGCGAAGAGGGTAATCTCAGATTACAACAGGATCTTGACCAGATGGACGAATGGGCTGTGAAGTGGCAGATGGAGTTTAATTCAGATAAATGCGAGGTGCTGCGTTTTGGGAACGCAAATCTTAACAGGACTTATACACTTAATGGTAAGGTTCTAGGGAGTGTTGCTGAACAAAGAGACCTTGGAGCGCAAGTTCATAGTTCCTTGAAAGTGGAGTCGCAGGTAGATAGGATAGTGAAGAAGGCGTTTGGTGTGCTTTCCTTTATTGGTCAGAGTATTGAGTACACGAGTTGGGCGGTCATGTTGCGGCTTTAAAGGACATTGGTTAGGCCACTGTTGGAATGTTGCGTGTAATTCTGTTCTCTTTCCTATCGGAAAGATGTTGTGAAACGTGAAAGGGTTCAGAAATGATTTAGAAGGATGTTGCTAGGGTTGGAGGATTTGAGCTATCGGGAGAGGCAGATCAGGCTGGGACTGTTTTCCCTGGAGCGTCAGAGGCTGAGGGGTGACCTTATAGATGTTTACAAAATTATGAGGGGCACGGATAAGACAAATAGGCAAAGTCTTTTCCCTGGGTCGGAGAGTCCAGAATTAGAGGGCACAGATTTAGGTTGAGAGGGGAAAGATATTAAAAAGATCTAAGGGGCAACGTTTTTGCGCAGAGGGTGGTGCATGTATGGAATGAGCTGTCAGAGGAAGTGGTGGAGGCTTGTTCAATTGCAACATTTAAGAGGCATTTGGATGGGTGTATGAGTAGGAAAGGTTTGGAGGGATATGGGCCGGGTGCTGGCAGGTGGGATTAGATTGGTTTGGGATATCTGGTTGGCATGGACGGGTTGGACTGAAGGATCTGTTTCCATGCTGTACATATCCATAACTCTATGACTGTGATTGGGGTCACAATCAGCTCATCCAATATCTTATTTCATGACGGAGCTCTATTGGTGACTTACCCCTGAATCTGGTTTCTGCATTTCTGTTGTCTTTAGATATTGAAAAATTATGAGATGATTCTCATTAGCATGAAGACTTTTCCTTTCAGATTATTGGGCACAGCTTTCCATATGTGACTTTTAAACAGCACTCAAAAGCACACAGAGAAGTTTCATGGTTTTGGAGAAAGGTCAGGAGCATAGCGCAAAGTAAAAATCTTCCTTGAAACTGCTTTAGAAATCAGATTGGGTCGAAAAGATAACTTTAATTCTGCACATTCCTTTCAGTTCTTCTTGTGAGGTGAGTTTCATTAGCAAGACCAGCATTCTGTTGCATATATGTAATTTCTATTCAGTATATGGTAATAAACCCCAGGGATTATAGTGGTGCAGGGACACTAGCAGGTAAGTTACAAAGAAAGAAACGGGGTTCTGAACCATTTGATAGTAAATGCAGAATGATATAGCCTCAAGTCAGTGTGTTGTGTGACCTTGGAGATTTTATTCCTCACCATTTGAAGCATACAAGCTATGGAAATAGTGAGAATACATGCCTGTTTTCAACAATGAAAGTGATAGTCATACAGCATATAAATCGGCCCTTCAGCCCAACGCATCAATGCCGGCCAGAAAACACGAACGGATATGATTCCCAGTTACCTGAAGACCTATAACCTACTGTGCCCTGGTAGTTTTTGCTAAATATTGCATTGCCTTATATAATCTGTGACCTGAGTGTTTATTTTCCATTTAATATATGCACAACATGGTTTCATGGACGCAGATAACACAGATAAAGACAGCAGCAAGCTCATCAGATCAATAAAAACTCTCTACTTTTTTCAATAATTATTGAAAATCCGATTGTCTTTCCAATTGCTTTGGGATTTTCATCGAGCTAGACCAGCTTTAATTACCCTTGAGACGTTTCAGTCCCAGTTGATGTTGGTCCATCCAAGTGGGTAGTAGGATGTAGTACCAACAGTGCATCTCATGTGCTGGTTTAACTGGGAGTAAATATTGCTGGTGGTAGATGGAGTGTTACACCAGCCGCCATGCTGTGATGTACAGCTCGCAGGAAAACACAGGAAAACTGACTCATTGTCATAGTGAACATTTAGGATGCAATTTATTATTTTTCTGAGAAATAGCAACCTTACAGATACCAGTCTTTATAATAATGAAGGGAAGTCTGTTTCTATGTTATTGGTATCCTTAAAATAATGATGTCAAACAGCTGGAATAATGTTGGTGCTGTCGTTGGAGGATTCTTGCACTGAGCATGTGAGCATGTGGTTTCAGAGATGGCTGGGCTGTCCTAGGCTAGTAAATGCTTATAATCCATGGGATGAGGTTCGTTTGTAATTTTGCCACTTACTGAGCACAGTTTGCCAAAACAAGACAACAGTTACCTTTGGTTGGTGCTTCAGAACGTATCAGAGCTTTCATGGCTGCCACCACATGGAATCATAAATAAAGACAAGGCCAATCGAGGCTGCACCACCCAGTGCTAATGCAAGTGCTTTATAAATTTTGTGAAGTTACCTTCCTGAACCGTCCTCCAAGGCAATGCATTCTAGACACAGACCATCCTCTAGATTCAAATCATATTGCACAACCCCTCTCTCAATATCATCTCTTTCACTTTAAAAATGTGACCCTTGTTTTTGACCCTTTGACTAAGGGGAACTGCTGTTGTCTATTCACTCTGCCTATACATCTCATGCTCTCATACACCTCTTTCAGGTTCACTCCTTAACCTTTTCTGTTTCAAAAGCAAGACTAGACTCTCTTCATGATTTGAGTTCTCTCTTGTCTTGTTACTTCTTCCAAAGTGCATCATCTCACATATTTCAGTGTTAGTTTTTTATCTGGCCACCTGAACGATCAGTTTGTACCCTCCTGTAATCTTACAAGTTCCTCCTCTCCGTGACCCATCCGGCAGATCATTGTGTTATCCACAAAATTGTTTATCATACTCCAACCCCCACCCCCATCTTCCACATTAATATCATCATCATTTATGAATATCAGAAACAAACCTTCATTTCCTCCTGTTCTACAGATCTATTGCAGAGGAAGAAATGAGAATTTTAGTCTCATGTTTTTCATACTTTGGTGTATTGTCAGCGTGATGCAGTTGAGGTCTTTTATGACAGAGCCACAAATAATATTTTGCACATGGAGCTGAATTCTGCTTTTACATTCCGCCCCTCTGCAGGTATTATTCATAAGGCTTGTATATCATTAGTTTTGGACGAGCCTTTCGCACTGTGCACTGAAACGTTGTATATGGGCCTGCAGCTTATTCTGTATAACATTCACTGCAATAGTCAGAGCTGAAGATTTTTTTCATCTGCAGGATGGACGCAGGTTCATTCATTAAGTTTGTTTGAAAGAGCTAGAGGGATGAGGATAAAGATTAAATTAAATTCTGTATTATAAACACACTGTGGCAGATCAATTCACATTCTCATGTCTACGATGAATTGGAAGCAAATTAAAAGAACAAGCACCACAGTCCTGAATATTGTTTTAACAAGTGACATCATGTTGCAATAATGCATTTGGGAGAAGAAAATGTCTGCACTTGATGGAGATACAGAAATACAGAGTGAATGTACAACATGAACAAGAAACAAGTGTTAAAAAAAACAGTATGAGGAGCTTTTTCTTAGTTTTCAAAGGAAACCAGAGTCCAATTTTCCTGCAGTGATGTTTGATTTTACATCAATCTCACTTTTCCAACTACATGCTTTTCCCTGCCACTGATGGGACTTCTGCCACACCTCCTCCTCCCCTTCCCACTTTTTCCTTACTCACCTGCTTCCCTTACATTGCCCCTTCTGATGCTACATACCCTTCCACTGACCATCTCTCTTCACACATCTCGCACTGTATGACACACCACTTTCCCTGTAACTCCCACTTTCCCTGACCCTCCCTTTCCCTTTTTGCTGTTACAGTAGAAGCTGTTGGTTTCTGTGCGACTACTGGCCATTAGTGAATGGTGAATTTGGAGTGATCAGTGTCAAATAGATTCAGACAATAGGATGTTTGCCACTGTTTAATGCACCGTTAACAAGATAGTTTTTTCACTGTTGGTACAGATTGGAGCTTCTTCCTGTCCGTCTGATACAATGATTAACCAAACAACCTCATCACCAACAGGACAAACAACTTCTGACAGAATCGGAAGGCCATGTATCCATTTTCATTTGAATATTTTGAGGACATTGTTCTAACAAATATTGTTCTTGTCTTTTGCTCCTAATTCTTTCTACTGATCTTCCCATGTAATTTGAGTTGAGATCAGAGTGATTTCCCTTTCAATCGAAGCAGGACTTGACTGACAGTGGAATCAAGGACCTTGAGCAAAACTGTGGTTAATGGTAATTAGAGAACATTCTGCACTGGTAATGGGAACTATGGAAAAAGCAGTCTCTGCAAGTTATCTTCCAAGTTGCATGGCATCCAGACGAAGGAACTAATTTGCTCTTCCTTCACAAGTATTTGCTAAAAATCTTGGAACATCTCTGTGTGGGTTTGCATTACTTGGATTGAAGAGGTTCAAGTAGGCAGCTCTCTGACAACTTTTCAAGAGCTACTGGGGACGACAAATAAACTCTGCCCTTGCTAGTGCATTCCAAAACCCTGGATGAATATGTCCTGTTAAAGAAAAAAAAAACAAGATATTTTATGTTTGCACACTCTCACCTAGTTTGGAAAGGTAAGACCTTGCTGGATGAGTATGATGCCAGTGACATCAGGAACATGACAAGACATTGATAACAATTGGAATCGTTAATTTCGTTAGTTACTTACAGGTGATTTATTGTGTGATGTCCGTGCCACTGAGTTCAACATTTTCATAATGCATAATAGTAGTCATTCTCGTATTTTTAAACTTTTCATTCAGAAGCCATAACCAAATACTCGAGAGCCAACACAAATGGCAGCTTCACTGTTCCCTTTCAGATCAGATGAATATCCATAGTCCAAAAGGCTAAGTAAGTTGAAAGTGTTGGAAAAACTTAACAGGTACTGAGCAGAGAGAAACAGATTTAACTTATTGAGTCGAATATGAGTTTTTCCCAATAGGGTAATATCAGGCTGAATATTCTAACTCTGTTTCTATCTCCAGCTACTGGCTCATCTGCTATATTTTTTCCACTGTTTTCTGTTTATATTGCAGATTTATATTATCCCCAGTATTCCCCAGCCCACTGATTCACTGGGGGGAGCAGAGTGGGGGTGGGAGTGGCATGGTGTCTCAGTGGTTAACACAGCTGTCTCACAGTACCAGGGGCCCGGTTTGCTTCCACAATCAAGGCTGTTTGTATTGAGTTTTCGCATTCTCCCCTATCTGTAAGTGTTTCCTCCAGATGCTCCAGATTCCTCCCACCGTCTAAAGACTTTCAGTGGATTGACCATGCTAAATTTCCCATCTAACACACTTTTGAATACATGCAAACATACAGGTACCACAGACCTGTGGGGAAGAGAATTGCAACTCAAACGGTCCTTAGAGAATTTCTCCTTATCCCTGTTCCTACCGAGTTTGGAGAGTCATTTTTTTTTCTGGTCCCACTCCTCCATCTGTCACGACAATTTATCAGTGTAACCAAGTGTGTGATATGGCAAATGATATCAGTCTCAGACTGGGTCAGGTGCAGTGTTAGGAACATGTAAGGCAGACTTCTTAAATTTGTAAAAATAATTAATCTAAAATAATAGCAAATTTACTCAAGAAACGATGGGAAGATAAATGACATATAGTTTGGACATTGACAATATGTGTATCATTATTTATTTTCCTATAAATCTGAGACACACACATAAACACGTCTGAAAGCAAACAGAAAAAAGCTCTGCAGAATATTAGTTTGTAAGAGCTTTGTCCAAATAATAGTTAATTTCATGGCAAAAGGAATATTGAGATGGTCTCAATTGTTTTTTTGCCTCACGAATGCTGCTGGCAATGGGGTTTTTTCCTGGAACAGTTGGACTTTGCTGAATTTCCTTCTCTGCTGGCAGTGGAGAGATTCCAACGAATTCTCAAAAGGAACCCATGAGTGGTAAAGATGACTGGTGGATTTTCTGCTCTCTGTTAAAGAGGCATACAGTGTGTTAGGTTTCATTTGTAGAGGGATTGAGTTCTGGAGCGACAATGTGATGTTGCAACTCTACAAAATGCTGGTGCGACCACAATTGGAATATTGTGTACAGTTCTGTTCCCCATATTACACTAAGGATGTGGAATCATTGGAAAAGGTGCAGAGGAGATTTATCAGGATGTTGCCTAGTCTGGAGGGAAGATCTTATGTGGAAAGGCTGAGAGGGGGTTTGATAGAGACATACAATATGATCAGAGGATTAGATAGGGTAGACAGTGAAAGTTGTTTTCCTAGGATGATGATATCAGCTTGTACAAGGACGCATAATTACAAATTTGCGGGTGATAGATTTAAGACAGATGTCAGAGGCATGTTCTTTACGCAGAGAGTGGTAAGGGCATGGAATGCCCTGCATGATAATGTAGTCAACTCAGCCACATTAGGGAGATTTAAACAATCCTTAGATAAGCACATGGATGATTTTGGGATAGTATAGGGGGACGAGCTGAGAATAGTTCACAGGTCGGAACAATATCGAGGGCCGAAGGGCCTGTTATGCGCTGTATTGTTCCATGTTCTATGTTCCATATGTTGCTGTCGAGACGAACAAGTAAAGCGATGGAGCAATGGCTGTGGCTTCTCAGGCAAGTTACATTTTCTCCCTCTCTGAGCTGAAACATATAATAATGTTATCCGATCACCAACGTGAACCATGTAGTGTCTGGTAAAACATTCACTGATTACTAACTCCATCCCTGTTATCTGCTCCATTTAGGAGAGATTTGTAATTTATCATTTGTAAATATTTTTATACGTGGCTTCATAATTGGACAATAAATTCATGTCTTCAAGGAACTGTGTTAAAATGAATATATTGTTTTATTAAATTGAATCCTTACTTTTATTCTCTCATTCCTCAGCTACGCCCAGT